>NW_028301539.1:19792500-19830000 GCF_042242905.1 Orbicella faveolata
TCCTTTCCTATACTTGTAAGATTCTTCCAGCAGTACCTCACGGCATAGCAAAGTATCATGTATTTCTGTCCACTCCATAGTCCTTGGATAGGAAATCACAAAGATTATTCAATGCACAGTTCAACGAAATTTGGTTGCGGCTCAATATTATTGCATAAGAGAACTAGTTTTGGCTGCTTTTTGTTTCTAACCACCACCAACTTACTTATTATCAAGAAGAACTTATTGTAAACCCCTTTATAATAAATTACTACCTAAACAAAAGGTACATGTACATACACAGTTAAATATATCCCAGTAGAGAAATCAAAATGTAACACCATATGGTAAATTTGACTTGAAAAAAATGACAATGAGTTGTAAATGTTATACAAGGAGACTCTCTCCCGATAAACATGTAAGCCTATTTAATATTCATTACAAATGTCAACTAACACAATATAAAATGCATGCAACATCCAAAATTGATCATTGCACACGAAATTTAAAATTCAAAATAGATGGTAATTGAATGCGTTTCTGTCTGACCAGCTCTTAATAGATTCAAATGTTTGGAAAAATGTAAGCGATCCTGTGCACACTGTCCACAGTGAATGAGTGAATTACATTAAGCTTACATGTTGTAAAATTGCCAATTTGGATCCTATAAACGCTAAATCAAAGTTTCTTCACAGTCCTTCATAACCCTCGTCATTCCTCCCCTTCAGCTATTTGAATTTCAAGTAGTCTGAGATTTGAAAAGGAAAACTTGGACTTTGTACTTACGTATTTCTCCTGCCGTTCGCTGCGTTCGCCATGTGCTCACTGCTTCGATCCTTCGACAAACCCGGCAGCAAAAATAAAGGCAGATTCACTTGGTAAAAACCAGCAAGCTTGAAAAATATTCATGATAAACTATTTTTAAAGATGTTAAGTGTATTTCAGCAGTTAAAATTGCTCAGGAGACTGTATAAAGCGGCGAAAGAAGTGAGAGAAGTCAACGTACCACAGACTACACCAAAACCTTCCCACTGGCGTAGAAGGATTTCCCGCTACGGCTGGATGAGAACAACTGACATGCGCAATGACTAGTTTTTTGGACAATTTTACTTCCGGTAGCCATAGCAGCGCCAGCCGTAGCAATTTGCTTAAACTCCCTAGTATGCTCATCAGAAACGTGTACACCACGTCTTTCCCATGGTACATGAACGGGTTGTGCATCTGGCCATCACTTGTCAAGATTATGTATGAAAAGCCGCAGGGTTCCTAGACTCCTGTTTTTATTGTCACCTGGCCTTTATAGTGCAGCCATGTATCTTTTTCACTTGTGACTCAAAGTCTGCGTACACTACAGCTGGCGCTTTCATCTGCTTGTGGGAGTTCTTGAATGCCACTTTGTTTTCACCCTCTTGGGGGAGCTCGGTCCTTGTGGGCCTTTTCAGCTGCCCCTGGCATTTGGGTTTGTGTCTTTCAAGCAGCTCTGCTATTGTATAGCCATTCAGACAGCGTTCTCAAGAATGTTTTTTGTTATTGTCCTTGTTTTGAACGTGCATCAGTGTGCTCAGCCGCCGCACATAAGTGTTGCGAATGCCAAGACTCAACAGGCCATTCTTCGCAAACTTCACAAGTTTATTTTAAGATCACAAGGTTTGCTTTCCTCTCTTGCTCTGACTGTACTTGTACTAAAAAGACTCAACACAGCACTCCTTAAAACTTAGCGAAACCTAATTTGATTGGCTTACAACCTTTTCTAAACAGTTTCTTTGATCATGGAATATTACCTGACACACAAACTTACCTGTTTTGTCGATATGATGAAACACATTTAGAATCTGCTGCTAATTAACTGGTATTCATCGACTCAACTAATTGAGACTGTCAGGCACATGCTTCCGATTTCTATTATTCCTAGATTCCCTGAATCATGCAACTTAAAAATAGGATAAACTGCCACACAATTAAATTGGAACTTTCATGACACACTCCCCTATTTGTCCCTGAAGGGCGGCAAATACTAAATGTCCAAAGTTCAAAATTCCTACTCGATAGTATGGTCAACGTTTAAGTAAACAAAGTTCTCAATGTTCTTAAAAGCCTTGCTCTTGCTCTGCTATATCCTGGACACGCAATCTGGCTGCAACTGTGGTGTCTCGCCTTGGTCTAAAGGTTTTTGCTTCAGGGTTCAGCATGGAACTCAGGACTGCGGAATCTTTCAACATGTCTCAAGACAGCTCCAGTGGGTACAATTGTTGAACAGCTCATTCCAAATGTTTCTTCCCAGCTCGTAGTCTAACAGCTCTCACAATACTGTCCTGCCCAACTGTTGGTTCCTCCACAATGCCAAGTCTCCACTTGTGTCTGTCTTTGTTTTTGTCTTTGATGATTACGACATCTCCAACTGCTACACTGCGTGAAGATCTCTTGTGTTTAAGATTGTGCCGTTCCTTAGACCACGTAAATATTCTTTTGTCCAACGTTGCCACATGGCCTCCTTGCATCTTTGTGAGTACTTGGCACCTTTCCTGAGCTCCAGATCTTCTTTGTGATGTGGTGGCATTTCTGGAATTGAGTTTGGTTGAGTGCACAGCATCAAGTTGGGTGTAAGCACTGGCAGTTGGACATCTTCAACATAGGAAAATGGACAGTTGTTTAGAGCCACTTCAACATCCAATAGAACTTCTTTCAGCTCATCATAGGTCAGTTGAGCATTTCCAATGCTTTTTCTCATTGCTCCTTTGACTAGCCCCACCATATGCTCGAATTGACCTCCCCACCAGGGTGCTCTGCTGAGATTGCATTGCCAGGAGATTTGCAGGTGGGCAAGAAAGTCGCTCAATTTCTCATCGTGCATGACCTGACGAATCCAAGTTGCTGCTCCAAGGAAGGTACTACCATTGTCTGAATAGATTTTGCTGGGTCTGCCACACCTAGCTATTAGCCCTTTCAAGCTTAGGAGGAATTCACTGATTTCCAAGCTCCTCGTCAGGTCAAGATATAACACTCTCGTTAAACTGCAAGCGTACAAGATGATGTATGCTTTGCCTTCTCGTTTGCTTGAGATTTGGTACTTGATGGGGCCTGCATAGTCAACTCCCATGACTTGAAAGGGTGTGGTTTCCTCTGTTCGGTCCCTTGGCAGTAACCGAGGAGGTGGAGCAGCAAGTGCTGTTGCTTGGAATCTCTTACAGCCAGCACCCTTCTTGATAATGCATTTCACAAGGTGCCTGATTCATGGAACCCAGTGCTGTTCACACACTTTGGCCGTTGTCATGCCCGCCCCACCGTGCAGAGTACTTTCGTGAGCTTCTTGAATAAACTTTTTGGTGTAGACTGCTATTTCTGGAAGATATACAGGGTAGACACCTTGTATTCTTCCTCGGCACTCCAGCAGGTCATTGTTGTTCAACTGCAGGTTGAGTTTCTGGCGGTCTTCTTCAAACTTCTCCGATCTCATCCCTTCTTGCTGTGCTCTCCTCTCCCAGAATCGTCTTTGGACTTTCAGCTCTTCTGAAGTTAGTGGACCCTTTTTTCTTTCTGGTGATAGGTGTCTGCTGTTGTGGATAAGTCTCGCCATCCACGCACATATTACACGCCATACGTTGTGTTTGTGGAGCAGCTTGTCAAGCTCATTTACGTCTTTGTTGTCAGTGAACTTGAAAATCTCCCTGACCGTCTTAGCTTCTGCTAATGTTTCTGCAGTTGCACTGGTGTTATATCTTCTGGCCAAGCACCTGGGTCTGACAGCCACTTCGGCTGGTACCACCAGAGCTCGTTGTCTTGTTTTACTTGTCCTCCGTGGCTCCCCAGGTCCGCTGGATTCTCCTTAGTGGGCATGTGTCTCCATGTTATCTATTACTTCTGTTGAATCTTGAGCACCCTTTGTGCACAAACTGCTTGTAGTTACCATTCCCTCTAATCCAAGGTTTCTGTCTAACCAACAGTAACCTTGATCGACTGGATGACCTTTCAATACTTCTTTTACGTTAGTGGCTAAGTTTGCGGCCATGTGACCAGCGACTAGCTCCAGGCACGGTATTGTGAGGCCCTGTTTGGGCAATCTTGCCTTTGCTGCTACTATCCCTTGTGTTACTCCAAAGGGTTGCATCACCACTGTAAATGCTGCTGCTGCCACGCCCACCCTACTTGCATCTCCAAACACGTGAAGGGCTATGCTGATGATTGGCTCCTTTCAGGCAGGCTTGACTCCCAATGAGTCCATTGTCTGGCAAGATCAGGACATAACTGCTCATCCCAGCCAGCTCTTAGATTACAGGGGTCCTGATACAGTAGCTTTCCACTAAGTGAGAGGGGTGACGTCATTCCAAGGGGATCGTATATGCTTGCTACTTTGGCTAGAACTCCTCTCTTGGTATTGTCGGCCTTCGGGGTGGGTACTGTGACACTAAGTACATCTCTGAGCTTGTCCCACTTCAGGCCAAGTAGTGAACTTTCTCCCCCTGAAGATATCCCCAGTTGCTGTTTGGCAAAGGTGTGGTCTGCACTCCAATCGGTTTCGTTAGGGGCTACCTCAGGAAACTTTGAATTCCATTTATGAAGCTTGAAGGCATCATCAGCAAAGATCTCCTTGGCTGCAATTTTCATTTCTCTTGCCTTGGAAGTTGTTGATCCCCCGCTTATTACATCATACATACAAACTCTTTTTGATCTTGCATACAATTTCAGGCTGCTTGTGGCTCCAGGTATCGAAATGTTGCTCAATTTCTCCTGCCTGGAGGAAGGGCGAGGAACCCAAACCGAACAGTGCTCTTGTGAAGTGGAGTGTCTCTATTTCCTTGGACTCCACGTTCTTCAGCCAGTGGAACCTGAGGGCATCCCTTTCTTCTAGTCAGATTCGGACTTGTAGAAAGGCTTTCTTGATATCACCAGTGATTGCAACTGGATTGAAACGCCCTCAAACCAACACACTCCATAGCTTGTTTTGTAACGGTGGACCAGTGTTCAGACATTCATTTAGAGATGGCGCACTGTCCCAGGCCCTTGCGGAGGCGTCGCATACGTTCCTCAACTTGGTGCTTTCAGTGGTTTCATGCACCACTCCCTTGTGGGGAATATAGAATTCCCGACCTTGGAAGGTGTTTGGGGCGCACTCCACTATTCCATCAGCCAACTGCTCTTGAATTATGGCATTGTACTGGCCCATGGACTTCGTCTTCCCTAGCTTCCGCACCAGACTAGCCAGTCTGTGCAGACTTCCTTATTGTTTGGCAAGGGAGGATGATTTCCCCTCCATGGGAGACCAGTTTCATACCATCGTTCTTCGCTCCTACGCAGCTGCTCCTTGAACTCTTTGTACATTATGCTCTGATCGCCTGTATGGGTATCTGCTAAACCAAGAACGTCCAGTTTACACAGTTCTTCATAGTCTATGATAGAGGTTTGTGTGAGAAGCATGTTGGTCGCATCTAGTTCCTGGTCTGGTGAAGTGATGGTCCAACCAAACTTAGTGTAACTTGCAACTGGATCCCATTCTCTTCCCACGCGTTGAGGCTCGGTGGTGCTTATTCTGCAGCATTCACTGTTACCAAGGTTAAGGTGAACTGGTAGGCAAGCTTTATCATCTGCGTCATCCATGGTCACACCCTTCAGATGGGGATATTTCGCTAGAAGGTTCTTGTAATGGGGGTTCTTTAACATCACGAGTCGAGGCTTGTCCACTTTAGTAACGTCTGCTTCCATCTCGAAGTCTCCCTTGAGCAAGCGTAGCTTGATTCGGTAAATGTCCATGGTTCGGCTAACTGTGCCTAGCATCATCTCTATCTTGCGCATCCCAGAGTGATGCAATCATGCTCTGATTTGCTCAATGAGTGCAGCTGAGGTGTACGAGCTGCCTGCTCCGGAATCCAGTAAAGCTCGACATTTCACTCCAGTGACTTCTATGACAACCATGGGGTACACCACTGGGCCATTACCTGCTTGGGCAGCTGTCATTGAATTTTCTGCCATTTCCGTTTTGTCACAGATCGATGTGTGATGTCTTCGCTTCCACACGAAACATCTTCTGCTCCTGCGTTTGGTGACCTTGTGATCGGATCCTGTGCAGTTGAAACAGGCTCTTAAGTTGAAGAATTCTTTTCCTTTGAGATGGCTGGGTTACGTTACTGCGCTCATGTGACCGGTGATCCGTGCTGTCACAATAGACACAGCTGCGCAAAGGCATGTCCCCCTGATGCGTTTGATAAATTGGATAGTTCGGGGGCTCCTGGTTCTTGTCAATGACTTTGACAGGTAAAGGATTCCGTTCCGTCCACTTACGCAGGGCATCCACTAACTTCCGGAAGTCCCAGGTCTGTCAGTCGTCATCAGTTCTTACCAGATAACTTCGTATTCCTTTCAGCTTATCAATGGTCATTCTTACATTCCCATTAACTTCCTTTAGCTTTCCTAACATTTCTAACACTTGTACATTGAACAATAAATTCTCATAAAACTGATGGATTTTTTACTGGGTTTGAACCGCTTATTGTCAGTAACACCATTATGTTTTGCACATAAGCATTAACTACCTCTGAAGTTTTCCCATACTTGCTTTTGAGGATGTTTTTGGTGTGCTCATACCCCTCAGTTGAGAATGGGAGGCCATCGATTTTGGCTCTAACTTTGGTAACCAGGAGATCCTTCAGATGAGCGAGTTTTGTTACACCAGCTAAGTCACTGCAACTGTCTATTTCTGCTTCAAAAATATTCCAGAAACAGAGCCAATCTGTGTAAGAACCATTGAACTTAGCAATTGTTAACTTGGGAAGCTTCGTGCGCTGTGCCTCGCTGGTTTTGATTTCGCTCACCTTTGTTGTCTGATTCTTCTTACATTCTTCTATTGTTAATTTGTACTGGAGCTTCTGTTTGTGTTTGAGTTCTGCTCGCTCAAATGCTAAATGTTCCTCGTGCTCTTTCGCCCTAAGAGTACTCTCCTTTTCCTTAGTGTGAAGGTCTTCTTCAGCTTTGATTTTAGATAAACGCTCAGATAAAAGGGGGAGTTTAGTGTTGACCTCAGCTACGTGACCTTCAATACCCGCGGTCCAACTATCAATGGCCTCGTCCAATACTTCGAGCCTTACTTGATCTAGGCTTGCCACTATGGTGGTTAGCACTTCCCGATGTCTTGTGATTGCGAGCACACTATTGGACTTGAGTATTTTGTTGGTTTTTCCCAGGGTACAATCAAGGAGTTTTACTTTACCTTTGACGTCTGCTTGAAGGTTTTCCATGGTTGATTACAAGACTCTTGTTAAACGACTTCCAGGTCCCATTGGAGGTGCCACTGTGTTGCGAATGCCAAGACTCAACAGGCTGTTCTTTGCAAACTTCATAAGTTTATTTGAAGATCACAAGGTTCGCTTTCCTCTCTTGCTCTGTGTACTTGTACTAAAAAGACTCAACACACGGCACTCCTTAAAACTTAGCAAAACCTAATTTGATTGGCTTACAACCTTTTCTAAACAGTTTCTTTGATCACAGAATATTACCTGACACGCAAACTTACCTGTTTTGTCGATAAGATGAAACGCGTGTACAATCTGGTGCTAATTAATCGGTAATCATCGACTCAACTAATTGAGACTGTCAAGCATGTGCTTCCGATTTCTATTATTCCCAGATTCCCTGAATCACGCAACTTAAAAATAGGATAAACTGTCACACAATTAAATTAGAACTTTCATGACATGAGAATAGTGAGATTTTTCTTTGTCCTGTATAAGCATCAAGTTGATTCTTGGGAGGTCTTCCTCTTTTTTGCTGAGTCTATGCACGATTATGCAGTCTTTTTCCCAGCGAAACACATTTATTGCCAGTTTGGGGTTTTGCTTTTCTAGTTTATTAATCTGTGATATGGGTGTGAGAAATTCTATTCCTGTAAAATTCAACCTGTCTTCTGTGGGGTAGCTTGATGTTCTTGCCACATTTTTACCATCTGTTAGTGGAAATAATGCCGCATGTAGCGCTCATCTCAAGCTTTCGTTGTGACAGTTTTGCACGTTGATTATTGCTTTCTGTGTGGGATTTCCCCACACATTTTCAGGACTGGTGATATTTCTTTCTTTATTTATTTGTATATGAGAGCCAAGTGTTTGTCACATGGTCTCTATTGGGAAGAGAGAGGACCCTGGGAATGAGTGTTTGTGTGTGGCGGCCATTACTCTTCTCAGCTGTTGTCATTTTGTGAATTTCGACCTGTTCTCTTGGTGCGATTAATTTACAAGGTAAGGAGAAGTAGTCTTTCTGATGTTTTTTTATTGTATTAAGCGAGTCGTGCTAGCTATATTGCAAGGAGTCATTGTACTCTTGTATTTAAAAGCCATATATATTTGTCTTGTTGATTTGTGCAGGTTGCACGACAGAGTCTCAAATTGTCTCAGACTGCCTCACAAGTGTCTCAAACTTAAAGTGCTTTTTGACTCAATCAGACGAAAATATGGGGATCTCCATTCACCAATTTAGTTCAACGATCAGCTCTCATGACAATTTCGTGAAAACAAAAGATACGTTAGCGTGTTTTAAGGATCATTTTTGGAATATAATGCTCATGATGTTTTACATTATGCAGAATGCCATTGTCTTTCGCAAGATGTACTTACAGTTCTCAGATTATTAACCTGTGGCATAATAATTTGCATGTCTAGAACTAGTTGGCCGTGATTGGTCAACAGAGTTAGCTTTGGGAATACTTGAGTCTCTTCGTAGATTTGAGCTGCTGTCAATCAAATGGTTGAATGCGTAAAATAAATCCCGAGGTGCAATACAGTTAACAATAGCCCACTAATTAAAGGTGGGTCGCACTCTTCACGAAGCATTTTGCTAATCCGTGTGCAGCGAAATCTTTATTTTGACTTAGAAGCTAACCAACTTCCGTTGGTAGAAACGTTTTCTGAATTATCGAAATAGTTCCACGTACAACAGGCAGTTTGAAAAGCTTAAGCTGCGATAAAGGCGTCTCTTTTTGAAGTGCGAAATGCGGCTTGCTGGAGATAGAACACAAAACAAAACAGCAGATACACATAGCAGGTTATAAAAAGCAGCGGGCTTACCTGTGATCAGATGAATTTTTCCGCGATCATTTACTTTTTGTCTTAAACATGTTATTCGCCTCTATGTCAAGAAAATAAAGAGCAAAAAAAAGAAGAATGGCTTTGATTGTAGGTTAATTCTGAGTAGTGCGATGCGTGGATCACTCGTTTCATACTCGCATTGTTTATCTACTTGGCTGAAATTTTCTTGATTACTGAAAAAAAGAAACAACAAAATGGCTGCAAAGGAGACTGTAAACAGTCTGCCGATAGTGTGAAATCGTTTTATGTCAAACAGGCAGTTTTAAAAGCGTTACTTCAAGGGAAAGTGCGAGGCATGGGTTACACAAGTCATGCACTTGCACTCGACACTTACACTCCTATACTGGCTAATGTAGTCCTGCCTAAGAGTATCTTACAACATTTGTTTTTGTTTCTTGACAACACGCCACTGCCAGAGAGCCTCGCCGTTTATTTGGAGATAAAGCATTGGGTCATAGCCTTTTAGTGGAGTGGACATGTTCAAGAAAGCGGGGTGTAATGAACTTTAAGGTTTAAATAACAAGGACGACAGCTTTGTAAAGGCTCTGTAATTCCTGGCTCAACAGGTCAACACAATTTAACTCGTGGTCGATTCTGACTAAAGCGCTGGGCGACCAGGCCGTATTACATAATATCGTTACATCCTCCTCTTTCTTAAATACAACATGACACAAACTCCAAGTGGCAACAAATAAAACAATATCACGATTAAGTCTGTAAAATAAAGAATGAAAGATGTCCACAAAAGGCAAATTTAAATGCCGTGCACAAAGTCCATCCTAACATAGTTCAAATGGAAAACACAACAAAGTTACAGTTCTGCTTGACTGCACCCCTCAGGGTGGGCAGTACTCTTTGAAACGGATTGGGGTCCTAATTAAACGCCCTCTGGTGGATCTTTCAGATGGCTGTGGGATCTCTGGCAGCCTTTGAGGGGTCCCTGGTCGCTCTGGAGTTGTGTGGGCAGGTAAAGGCGTGCCTGGCTGAACTGGGTCAATGACTCTCTGGGACTGGTCGTCCGACGGGAGTGGCTCATCTGGTTCCTCTACGTGGCTATCGATTGCAGGACTCTCTTGTGTCGCTATCAAATCCTTTCTGTTTCTCCTGTATCTCTTCCCTTCAATGACTACTTCATAGGATCTTGGCGCAACTTCCTGGAGACATGTTGCTTTCTTCCACAGCTTTGTTCGATCTTTTGGATCTGGCTTCATTCTTACTATATCTCCAGGTTTGAGCTCTTTTAGTAGTTTGGCCCCTCTGTTGTAGTAATGTGCTTGTTTCTGCCTTTTCTTTGTTATGAGTTTCTTGACAGGCTTTGGAAGTTTGGGTTTCAATAATCTTGCTGAAGTTGGGAGGAGAGTCCTGGTTCTCCTTCCCATCAGCCTCTGTACTGGGGAGGAATCGAGCCCTTTGGTTGGAGTGTTCCTCCAGTCAAGAAGAGCCAGGTAGGGATCTTTGTGGTCTAGCTTTGCTTTCTTGAGGATTCGTTTGGCCGTGTTGACTGCATTCTCGACTTTGCTGTTTGATCGAGCATGGTATGGAGAGGAAGTGATATGCTCGAAGTCCCATTCTTGAGAAAATGTTTTGAAATCTGATGAGGAGAATTGAGAACCATTATCACTTCTGACTGTGTTGGGGATGCCGTGCCTGGCAAACTGCGATTTCAGACTTGTAATTACTGACGAAGCTCTCGTATCGGACAGGGCTCGTAACTCAAAGAAGTTGGAGTAGTCATCCACTATAATGACATACTCTGTCTTATCCAGTGTAAACAGATCCACCGCAACCTTTGACCAGGGCCTGTCGGGTACTTTCTGTGGCATGAGGGGCTCTTTGGGTTGTTCCATGCGAAGTGAATTGCATGTCCCGCAGGAAGAGACACAGTCCTTGATGGCTGAAGTCATTCCAGGCCAATACAGGATTTCCCTTGCTCGCCGAAGGCAGCCCTCAATGCCAATGTGGCTTGCGTGGATTTTCTTTAGCATCTCAGATCTCATAGCTGCTCGCACTACGACTCTGTTCCCTCTGAAGAGTATTTCATCTTGTACTGTCAGTTCATCTCGGTAAGAGTAATATGCACAGATTTCTGAAGGGACTGCTTCTCTTCTCTGGCCACCCCAACTCAATAGTCTGCTTCAGCTGCTGCAGGACTGCATCATCCTTTGTTTTCTGTTGAAATTCTGCGAGACGCTCTCTGGTCACAGCAAGATGTTTGGTCATGTCGACTTCCTCTACAGATCGAATGAATTCTAGTTCGTTTTGTGAGATATGGTTTGGTAAGGGTAGGTATGCCCTGCTCAAGGTGTCTGCGATGTACATCTCTTGGCCTTTTTTGTAGACAACTTTAAGCTGGTAGTTCTGCAAGCGCATCATCATTCGCTGGAGTCTCTTTGGGGCTGTGAGTAGTGGTTTCTTTAGTATAGCCTCCAGGGGCTTGTGGTCAGTCTCGACGGTGACCTCTCGGCCGAACAGGTACTGATCAAACCGCTCACACGCGTGTACAATCGCGAGAAGTTCCTTCTCAATCTGAGCATAATTTCTCTCTGAGGTTGTTAGCGCCCTTGATGCGAAAGCTACTGGCTGGCCCTCCTGCAACAGAGCGGCCCCAAGACCTGATTGAGATGCGTCGCACTGCAGGGTGACCTCTTTTGACACATCATAGTAGCGTAGCACGGGATGATTAGTGATGAGTTGCTTTACGTCTGTGAAGGCTCTTTCGTGGACTTCATTCCAGTGCCATTCAACATGTTTGTCTTCTAGTCGCCTCAGTGGTTCCGTGACTGTGGACAAATGCGGCAAGAACTTTGAGAGGTAATTTGCCATTCCCAGGAACCTTTTTACTGACTTTACATCAGTGGGCTTTGGCATCATCAGGATTGCCTCTACTTTCTTTGGGTCTGGTTTCAGTCCATCGGCTGTAAGCAAATGGCCGATGTAAGGTACTTCAATAAGTCTCAAACGGACTTTGTCTTTGTTGAGGGTGAGATTTCTCTCTCTGGCTCTTTCAAGGACGATCCTTAGGTTCTTGTCATGATCTGAGGTGGCAGTCTCCATGTCGTCACCTTCTCCGTACACCAAAAGGTCATCAGCAATCACTGCAGTGCCTTTAATATCTCCAAAGGTATCATTCATCCTTTTCTGGAATTCCTCGGGTGCTGAGGAGATGCCAAAGGACATGCGCAACCAGCGGTACCGACCAAATGGGGTATTAAAGGTCGTAAGTCTGCTGGAAGCGTCATGTAGCGGCACCTGCCAGAACCCACTTTTGGCATCAAGTACAGAGAACACCTTTGCTTTGCTTAGACTGGTGGCAACTTCTTCAACAGTAGGGAGAGGGTAGTGAGGCCGCTTGATGGCTCTGTTTAGATCTTTAGGATCGATACATATTCTGAGCTTGTTGGGCTTGACCACTGTAACCATACTTGATACCCAATCTGTTGCTTCGCTCACTGGGGCCAGGATGTTCTCATTTACCATTCTTTCCGATTCCAGTCTTAATGGCTCTCTTAGGGTAACAGGTACCTTGCGGGGTGGGTGTATCACTGGTTGTGCTGTTGGGTCGATCTCTATGTGGTAAGGGTCTGTGAGGCATCCAAGGCCTTCAAAAACGTCTGCATACTCTGTCAAGAGGTCATCATCAATGACTGTCTTCAACGTTGATGGTGTAAACTGGCTGTCTTGAGTCACTGTATCCACATGATGGAAGGAGTCTTTCACCAGCACTTTTAAGAAATTCAACCTTTGGCATGTTTCTGCACTCAGAAGTGGTCTCACATCTCCGTCAACAACTTGGAACTCAAGGACATGGGACGAGCCATCTCTCGTGCACTTGAGCTTGCACTTCCCCACTGGGTACATAACGGCTCCGTTGTACATGGTTAACTTGGCCTTGCTTTTCTCCTTATAGAGGTCATCAGGATCTCCCATAACTTTTGCATAGTCCCTCAGTGGTAGAAGGTTACAGGTTGCTCCACAGTCAAGCTGGAATTTGACATATGCATTGTCGTTTACCATCATCGTCACAAACAACTGACTTGCAACTTTATCATTACTCTCGGTGTGCAGTGCTCCGATTTTGTGAGTGACCATGTCGATAGCGAATTCGTCTTCAGTATCATCTTCTATTTCAACCAGGTGGAGTCGTTTGCCTGTTTTCGGTGGTCTTGTTTCCCTTGTTTTGCACTTTATTGCAAAATGGTTTGCTAGACCACACTTCTGGCACTTTGAACCATATGCAGGGCAAAGATTCTTGTTTCTTGGATGTCTTCTGCCACAAAATTTGCAATCAATCACAGGTAATTTACTAGGCTGTTTTTCAGGCGGTTTCTCAGTGTTAATGGCACTAATTGATTCATCAGTTGTTTTCTCTGCTGCCATTTGCTTCAGTTGGATTTGAGTGAGCTCGGCTGACCTGACTTTCTCGGTTGCACTTTCCAAGGTTAGCTTTGCATCTCTCAGGAGTCGTTCTCTTACTGAGGAGTCTCGTATTCCAAAAACGATCCGATCGCGGATAAGCAACTCTTTGAGTGCTCCAAATTCACAAGTGTCCGCTAAGTTCTTCAATACAGTCACATAGTGGTCGATGGACTCACCACTGTCTTGATTTCTCGAGAAAAAAACATAGCATTCATAGATAGTGTTCTTCCTCGGGTTGCAAAACAGCTCGAACTTCTCCAAGACTTTTTCAATTTTGAGCTCATCGCCTTCTTCATCCCACGTGAGCGTGTTGTAAACATCGACAGCCTCTTTGCCGATTACGGTAAGTAGAGTTGCGACACGTGTTGGTTCATCTTTCTGTGCTACGCCGGTTGCTATTTCATAATTGCTCCATTTCTGTCTGAATTTCTTCCACTTCTGGGCTGTGTTCCCTTGCTGGAGTTGTAGATGCTCCGGTGGAGGCAAACCAAATGAAGCGGCGGCCATGTTGGTTTTCTAGGTAAGCTTGTTCGGGTTTGTTAGTTCGTGGCGTTCACGAGTTCACGCGAATCTTTGTGTGTAAATCCAAGGTAACCACTCTTCTGACACCATGTAATGAACTTTAAGGTTTAAATAACAAGGACGACAGCTTTGTAAAGGCTCTGTAATTCCTGGCTCAACAGGTCAACACAATTTAACTCGTGGTCGATTCTGACTAAAGCGCTGGGCGACCAGGCCGTATTACATAATATCGTTACACGGGGTTAACCGGGGATTCAATGAGCTCTAAAAAGAGCTCCCGATCAACACGCTGCATTTCTTGCACAGATGACATGCTGAAAATTTGCGTTTATTACAACTCGCACGAAGCGTTACTGTAAATAAAATGGTTAAGTGATACATTTTATCACCTCTCAATTTCAATGCCTTATAGCATCGGCGTGTGTCCTATTGTTTGTGGAAGCGGAGCTTGGCATATATTAATATTCTACCAGGAAATTTAAAAGAGTTTCGCTCCATTGTTCTTCTAGTCTCCAGGGCAAACAAAGGCTGAAAGATTGTTAGGAGTGTTTGAGAGTTGTACAGAACAACCACTTTGAAACATCATTTTCCATTAAAACTTGGCATAAAGCTTCCTTCAACAACATACATTCAAAGCCATATGATAACCGTTAAGAAAGGCACTTTGAAGGAGTAAAATTCTCCCTCCAAATATTTCCTCATATAATATTTTCCCTCAAATGGACCAAATTCAAGAAAAGAAAACAACTAAATCCACTTTTCGTAACATTTCAAAAAATGTCTCCTTTATTCCATCAACGTTTCATCTACAAAAGCCATATGATAACCACTACGAAACACAAGTATGAAGCACGTGAACTCTAAACAAGTATGCGCAGTCGGCCATTTTCTGGTCATTTTCTTTATTGTTCAACCATCAGCAGCCTAATTAAATTTGAATTTTATGCGCACTCTACATTTAAGCCCCAGATGTGTCGCGACATTCTGCACGATGATTTAAGTGTGTTTTATTTGCCGACATTGAAGCTAGTTGTTAGACAATACAAGATGTGGAATCAAGTAGTGTCTTGGTTTATGCAAATGATGTGCTACAATGTTTATATTCCATTGCTTTAATATAAGACAGGCAATGTGTATAGCAATGTCACTTACTGCTATTATTTATTGTCAAATAGAAAATATCAGTGAATGGTCTTCTTCCACTTTGAATAATATTTTGACCATTGGAAATAATCTATGTTTCTATGAGATTTTCTGTGCAGGCAAATGATTATTTGCTGTTAACTGATGTTCCATGCATTGTTTCACGTTACAACAAAGTATACACATTACAATACAGTGACTCATTAGTTGGAAGTTTGCTCATGACATCAAATAATGGCCCGTACAGGACTCTTCAAAATTCACTGATAGAAGTATTTTCAAGTTCTAGAGTAGGACTAAACTGCAATTGTTGTTTGTTAACTGTTTGCATCAGTGTAGTTGCAGTGTTTAAAAGCTCTGAACAAAGCTTTAAAATTTTTGACTCTCATGCGAAGGATTTTTTGATATACCCCACTCGTTTGGGAAATGTACTTTGCTCAGCATTGAAAACCTTGTATCATATTTTCAAATATCTTGCTTAGAAACAGAGGTTGTTCCTTTTGAAATTAAAGGTGTCTTTATCTCTGATTGTCAACTTGAACTGGAAAATGTTCACAGTAGCCGAAAGAATGAACAGTTGTCTTTGAGTGTTAAAAATAATCCAAACCAAGCCATTAACAGAAAACAAAAGTGTCTAGGTGAAACAGCAGAAATGTGTCAACAAGTAAAGGAAAACAGCTGATTGTGCGATGTGAATATGAGAAAAAGAGAAGGGCAAATGAAAGTGAAGAATCTAGGCAAAAGAGGCTGGCACAAATGTGCAAAAACAGGAGAAAGAAATGTGCAAGTGAATCTGTTGAATGAAGACAAAAAAGGCTTGCAAGTCAATCTAAGTATCAAGAAAAAAATGGTAATGAATCTTTGGAATGCAAACAAAGGAGACTGGCAAAGCAACATCAGTATCAGAAAGAAAAAAAACTGCTAATGAATCTGTTGGATGTAGAGAAAAGAGATTAGCAAACAAACGTCAGTATCAGAAAGAAAAAAACTGCAAATGAATCTGTTGGATGTAGGGAAAAGAGCCTGGCAAACAAACATCAGTATCAGAAAGATAAAATTGCAAATGAATCTGTTGAATGTAGGGAAAAGAGACTGCTAACACAATGAGAGTATCGCAAAAGTATTTCATTACAGAATCGCACCTATTGAAAAAAGTCACACAGGAAAATGCAAATAAGCTAGAAAAGAGAAAGAGAGCATGCGTAACTTCACACAGGCCTGTCAACTTGACTGTCAATCATGTAATCCCTGTGTACGCCATGTTCACAAGTATTGTTTCTTACTCAGACAACTGAAACGTAGCAGAGCATCATGGGTACCCCACTTATCCTGGGCGACGCTTTTCAATGGGCGCGATTCTGTAATGTCCACTAATTCAACCATTACTGATGAAATCCAAAAATTCCATACTGTTTCTAGAGGTCCACTGTATACTTTTTCTTGTTGTGACCAGTTGTGGTATAGACACAGTGTTGTTGCTGCTGAAAAGCTAAGACTTTCCAACACTAATGGGGGAAAATATTTACTAAGTAAAACCAGTGTTGATGATATTGAATGGATCTCTCAGTCTTGTGACAAAAATCTCGAGAATAACACAATACCACCCTGTGCAGCTAAGAATGGTATGTCTTTTACAGAGAAAACAGACTTTTTTTATTTAAATGAGTTGGAGTGCAGACTACTAGCACCTAGATTAGCTTTTCAAAAGCTTATGCAAGCTCCAAGAAGAAATCAGTTGAAAATAAAAGGAAACGTCAATGTACCAGCAGATGTTAATAATACTGTTAACATTTTACCACGGTTACCCCAAGAGAGTGGAACAATAAAAGTTCAACTAAAAAGGTGATTGCAATACCAAAGTTCACAACTATCTTTAAATGTAAGACCATATAAAAATTTTACAAGCAGCAAACTGGCTGGCTGATAACAGTAACCTTTATAGAGAACAAGGAATATCCTTTAGTGAAGACAGGGTGGCAAGCTGTAATATAAACTTGCAAAATGAAACTGAGAGTGAAGAAAATTCTCAAGCTGGCTGTAATGAACATGTAAGTGATACGTGTAATACTGAAAAGACTGCAGACAAAGAAACCAGTGAAGTGTGAAAGCAAGATTGCTGTTAATACAGATGTTAAGAGGGAAATGGAGAGATTAAGAACAATTGCAAAAATCAGGCTTTGTATATCCCCTCTATATTACATAATACCATCCCTTCTTAAACTGTGTTTTCTTAATACAAGGTCTCTTCACAGACACATAGAAGATGTATGCAAAGACTTAGATTATTCAAGTGCTCATGTTAACATTTTTGCAGAAACAAGATTTAGTTCTCAAGATAATAATGAGTTATGGCATGGCTGGTTATTCTCTTCCGAACTGCTAATTGTATTTCCAATAATGCATCAAGACCTTATGGTGGTACAGCTGTGTATAATAGAATTCCATACCTATCTGGGTGTTCCTACTGTCACAACATACATGGTATTGAGGTTACTATAACTGAGATTACCAGCCATGAGGATTGAGCAATACTAGGCATATATCGCTCACCAAAGGTAGCTGTAAGACAGCTTTGTCAAGCAATCTCTGAAGTACTAAATGGCATTTCATTAGATAATATTATCATTGTTGGAGACTTCAAAATCAACTGGCTCATTGAAACAGAGAGAGGACCTTTACATAATCTACTAGTAAGGGGCAAGCATTACAAACAGTGGATATCAAGTTATACAACTGATCACAAAACAGTACTTTGTAACATATGTACAAACATATCTCACTTACATGTAGATATACAGACAGGTGTTTTAGAAACATTTCACAGATCATAAAGCAGTTTGGGCCTCATTTCATGATGTTAAGTAACAAAAGACTATATGGTCAACAATTACATTCTACAGTACAATGTAAATTTATGGAGAACAAAAGGAACAACAAATCAAAATACATGTGATTAACAACTTTGGACACTTAATTCGGCCTGCTATGTGCGAAGCTAAGTGGCAAATTAATTCCCAAATACTGCCTAAACGAAAATAACTAATACTATTACGTTAATTGAGTACAACGTCCTTCCTGAGGGTTCCAGATGGACTGTGTTCCTGCAGCAGCATTGGCTAACAGGCCTGGTACTTTCTGAAGAATAGACGAGGGAGTCCAGATGTAAAGAGCAAAGCAATTGCTGAACCATCTACCAAGAGTCTGAATGAGCCACAGAGGTAAGCCAGCCTCGGCTGCTGATGTAGCTGCCCCGATTCGAAAGCTGTGGGAGGCATAGACTTCTGTTGGAATGTTGAGGCGTTTGAGAAGAAGACGAAGTGTTGAGGTGAATCAGGCTCTGGTGAGGTAGAGGCCAGACTGGAATATGTAGAAGGGGCCATCCGAATTGAAGGGATGATGAGCCATGTATTTTTTAATCGCACAAACTGCGCAGATGGAGTGGCCTGATGGGGCAATCAGGAGGGAGCAACCTTGGTGATAAGGGTCTGTTTTGGAGGACTTTAGGTGTAGACTTAAGGAGCCATCAGAGTTAAAGGATATATCGTTGCTGCTGAAGTGTGACAGTGCATAGAAGTGAGAGGTGGATAGTGAAGTAAACTCACTTGATTGTAGGAAAGCAAACAAGGCCAATGTGAAGGCAGACCATAGCATGAGTTTGTCAGGCAGAAGGATGTGAGGTGCTTGTGCCAGCTCAGTCTTGAGTTTCTCAAGGAGGGACATGGTGATGGGAAGGCGACATTTGGAGGAAAGGCCCAGACTGCGTTTGATGCCCGCAGAAGTACATGGAGTAATGGGGAGTCCTGGAATGGGTCAGGGAGGTTGTTTTCAATGTGAAAGAAACAAATGCTGGCCATGTACAACTTGACAGTTCTGTAAGAAACTTGGTCGGCCAAGATGGCAGCAAAAATAATGCAGTGTAGGTTCTGTAGCTGGAAAACTCTGTCATTGCTGAGAGGTGCAAAAAGTGATGTACCTCCGCATGCCAGCCGAGTAAGTGCGACAAGTGGAGTCAGCAATGGCTTGAGACTGGAGGAACGCTAGATGACGTTCCAGAGGGTCCTGGCTGATGGAGGGATAGGTGTTGGCGTTAGGTCTGCTGCTGGGGTGAGCTGATGGAACTGCACCATCTGCAAACGGGATAAAGAGTCAGCAATTGAGTTATCGGTACCAGCAATATGCGAGACTAGGATTGTGAAATGGTGAGTAGCACCACTGAAAAATATGGAGTGGACAAGGTGCATGATGTTGAGGTCTCAGGAAGTGCCAGAAGCTCAGATATCAACTACTGCCTGATTGTCGCAGTGAAAGAGGATTTTCTTTCCCGACCACGAATGACCCCACAAGAGACAGGCAAGAGCAATAGGATAGAGCTCCTTCCATTGTAGTATTGGCCTTCTCAATGAATGCCAACAAGTTCCAAGTAAGCTGGGTGAACTGGACAGAGGGGAAAGGCATGTTTGATATCAAGTTTAGCCATCAGAGCTTTTTGGCCATGCTGGGCAACAAGAGCAAGAGCTTGATCAAAGGTGGCATAGTGTAATGTGTATGTGTCCTTAGATATGTAGTCATTCACCAAGGAGCCATGAGGAGAGGAGAGATCCATGCTGATGCACCATGTTCCATCTTTCTTTGGTACTACCCCTAGTGGGGAGCATTGTAGATTTGGAATCGGAGGCTCTTGAAAAGGACCGCCAGTTTGACCACGAGATACTTCTTTAGCCAATGCATCAGAGACTGCTTGAGGATGGAGTGTAGCCGACTGAAGATTAGGGGTGACTCTGGGGGCATGAGGACCGGTGTAACCCAGATGGCATCCCCACTGAAGGTCCTAGAGGAGATCTGAAGCAAACATCTGGTTAGGATGATTTTTTAGTTCTGTAGATAGGCTAGGGATAGCAGTGGGGGTAGTAGGGGGACCGAACAAAGGTGGTGTGAAAGACAAATCAGACTGTTTTAGGACACTGGAAGCCAGGGTGATTTCCACTGCATTCTGGCTTATTACAGATGTGTTGGAACTGGCAATTAGGTCTCCGGCGAGGCGATGGTTGAAGTCGCGGCAGACTGACCATCTTGCATTTGGCTGAGGCTGAAAGGCTTGGGGTTGACAGTGCTTGCACTCGATTTAACGGGGTCAGGCATGGTCGAGGTAGAGGAGGCGTTCGCAAAGGGTTCTCCTGCTGAGGTTTGAAAGGGCTGGGTTGTTTTAGAACATGAAGGACAGGCAACAGTGCGATGGCCATAGGAGTGGCATGTGAGGCAAAAAGGAAGAGTTTCTTCCTTCAGAATGTCGTTGTAGAGCTGCTCATTGATCGTAGACCTTGATGTGGAGAGGTTGGAGGCAGCCATGTGACGGAAGGCTGTGTCATGCATTAACCAGGCAGAAGACTTGAATTTGCAGCTAAACTTACAAATCTGATCCTGATATGCTAAAAGATCAGGGCCTAGATGAGGGAAGCCAGAGAGGAGAGTACAAAAGTAGAGGTTCCAAGCCTCGAGCCATGAAGAAAGGCCATTGATGCAACTCTTACTTTGTTGGGAGGGGACAAATGAGAGCATGGAAGCATCATCAGGGTTGATGGCCAGGGTAATATTATCAGATGATGAGGAATTATGGACAGGATACATGTTGGAGGAAAGAAGATCAGTAAAGTCAGCGTACTCACGTTTTAGGATCTTGTTTTTAAGCTTCTGTGGAAGAGGCAGCAAGTGTGGATCAGTTGGATTGCTTTGAAGTTGTGCCACCGGAAGTAAGCTCAATGGAAGTAAGCCAGGCATGACAGTGTTCACTTCAAGGGGCCTGGTGCCTAGTGGATTGCAGGAAGGTAGGACGCCATCTTGTTGAAGACCATCGCGTGCTCCTGGTTGACTTAAGGCGCTGACCAGAGAGAGGAGAGCAGTAGTATTTTCCCCAGCAGGTCGACGGGACTCGGTGTATATGGCTTTGGCTATGAAAACACGAAGCTGGTCGAGTTGGCCACTCATGAACATTTGTTCGGTGTTAGCTACGTCAACGACATTCTGTGGCTGGAGGGGGATGTTGGCCTGATCAGCTGTTGCGGCGTGATGTCTAGGGAGATTATTGTCGTTTTCGAAGATCCACTGGGCCAGTTGAGCCTTGCTGCCAGTTGTGACTAGATTGCATGCCGAGGCCAACAACAGTGGCGGTTTCTTGGGCAAGGCTTGTAAGTCCTGGAATGACATGGCCTTTGGGTCGGAGCTTTTTGGACGATTGCGACAATTGGAGCAGTGATGCATGATGAAAATAGGCTGTAGGAAATAACGAGAATTACAAGGCTCAAAGAAAATACAGACAAATCGGTTATCGGTTATCATTGATTGATAGCCACAGATAAATCTTGCAGTTTCTTAGTGGTCGCTTGAAGTTCCATTTCAAGAGCTCATTCCAGTTGACTGGAATGAGATTTTGTCTCAGGATACTTCTAATCCTACTGCATTATTTGATTTATTTTATGATGCCTTATCTTCAATAGTTGATAAGCATATTCCTATTAAGCAATTATCTAAGATAGAGCTTAATTTTCAGTCAAAACCTTGGGTAACTTCTGGGATAAGTCAATCTATTAGGGTTAAAAATAAGTTATATAAAAAATATATAAAAACTAAATCACCTTATTATCATAGTAGATTCAAATTCTATAGAAATAAAGTAAATTACCTTATATGTATTAGCAAAAGACAATATTACAATGACTATTTTATTAAAAACACGAAAGACACTAAATTAATCTGGAAGGGCATTAAACAGATTATAATCTAAATTCTAATTGTAATCAATCTCCTACTAAAATCATAGATAATAATTCTGAAATAACTGATACAAAGTCAATTGCTAATGCTTTTTGCAAGTATTCTGCTGATATAGGAGACCGGCTTGCAAGTTCCATTCCAAATGTGATCAAGTCACCAGTAGATTTTGCCTCCACTACACATCTGGACACACTAGACAGTGATTAAATTGGGTGCGTTGGCCAGCCAAGCCATCGTCCCGTTTATTCCATCTCAGCATATAATACAAGCTATGAATAAAGAGACAATTGCTAAGTGCACCAAAGCCGGGCATGAAAACCCTAAAACCAGCAAGTGGAGAAAATTGGGAACGTGTACCCCCGACCAAGGCAGTGGTGCAACCCTCGGGGTTTTAGGGTATCCTTAGTTAACATCAGTACCGTAGAATAATAAACCTAAGGCTTTATACAGCGATATAATAGCAATAAGAGAACTAAATAAACGTACAACAGTGGATTACAACTGATGATATTATTAAAAGAAAACCAAACTTAACCTAAACACGGCAAAGGCTGGCCATAGAATGTCTCACCTCACCAACTGTCACCGATTACAAACTCAAATCCCACTATACACTGTGCACCTCAAACCCGTACCCAGCCCTCTGGTCCGTGCTGGCAAAATAGTAATTTATGCTAATTTAAGATCATCACAAATTACATATTTTGCCTCCACTACACATCCAGACACACTAGACAGTGATTAAATTGGGTGCGTTGGCCAGCCAAGCCAACATAGAGGTGAAAAGAAAGGGCTTGAGCTAGAGAGACAATGATTTTGACACTTCTAATCTACTTGCTAGAGAGTCTTTGACGTAAATGTTCTTGGCAGAGGTTGAAGCCCAACGGCCGTGACGTTGAAGATTCCTCTCAGGGACACCGGAGTTCGCAGCCAAAGTTGCCCCACCTGATCTGGCAGAGTGGATACTAAATTTAGAAATATCTGGAACAATATCGCGAAAAGACTTCTTAAACGACTCTCTTTAAGTCGAATAACATATAGGCTTATTGACTGACACAAGACGCTTGCGATTGCTAGACGATGATATAGGCCTGAAAAGGTACTCCTCAGAATCAAAAGAAAGGTTAGAACTTGACATATATAGCTTAAGAAGGGCCACAGGACAAATACTAGAACCAGCTGACTCAGCAATAACCACGGACTGACCCTCCCTTAATTGGTCGGCTTTACTTTTTTCGATAAAAATAGAAAGAAAACCATCATTAAACTTAACATCTTTGCTTCGAATAAGTGACAACTCGGAAAAACGAAAAAAGCCGGAAAAAGCTAAAACAAACATAACTAAATTACGCAACTGTAAGAGGTCATGCAAGTCAGTTTTTTCAGCTAATTTCCTGAGATGCTCCACCTCAAGAGGTTCCTTTCTGTGGTTAGCCGGTGAGGACGCAGAACGAACGGCACCTTCTTTCACAGCCACAACAGTGGGATGACTAGTAGGGGAACTCACGCCCGCCAGATCGTGCAGCCACTTGAAAGCATAGAAGGCGGAATTGATAGAAAAAACTGATCTGCTTGACTCCAGTAGATACTGTAGAAACAAGGCACAATGGGAGGGCTCTACCGGGAAGGGACTGGTACCCAGAACGGTAGTAGCAAATGATCTCCATCTGTTGAAAACCCTTGTATAACAAAGAGAAGTCCCGGAAGCCCTGGATGCAAGAGCTGTAAACTTCATATTCTCCGTCAACAAAGCAACCTCTCTTGTATCACATGTAGGGGAAGTCCAGAACTCTGTATCAAAAATATCTAGAGAAAAAACAAAAACCAAGTGATAATAAAGGAATACAAAGGACAAGGGGAAGCTCCCCAGGGATGAAGACAAATGGGGCCTAAACAACACAATGAGAGAATAAACAACAAATAAATACAGACAAGGAGCCTCAGAGAAAAAACAATGTTATATTTAAGTACGCTTATACAACGCAGAAACAAAACTGCAATAAACACAATCTATTCACCCCTCAAGGGCACTGTATAGAAATCTTCAACGTTAACAGTCTCAAATCAAAGGCCCCTCAAGGGCACTGTATACAAATATCACAGACCCTTCAAGGGTACGTCTCAAAGGGCCGCCTGCTTCAAGCAAGGCGCCTCAAAGCCAGAAAACAATGCGCTAACACTGTGGAACGCGAAACGCATTGCAAACTAACGCAGAACCTTGCCTGGGTGCAATACTAAAATTAATGCGCAAAGCTACCATTGAGAAATTTAGCGGACCAGATCCAAAAATGGAATTCTTGGCTTTGCCTCTGATGAACAGATGGGGAAGATCAGGGAGGACCACCCAATCATGAACGAAACTGCTCCAGTGCACACCGTCGAAACAAAGGATGGGCCAAAAATGCTGATCTCCAAAGGGGAACGATGAGAGTGCTGGACGCATTGCAGCGCTTCAAATGACTCACGACTTTGCATGTCAAACAGACAGGAGGGCAAAGCCAGTTGTTGTCGTTGGACCAATCTTGGACGAAAGCGTTGACGCCAGACGAACCAGGCTGATAATACCTAGAATTGAAAACCTGAAGCTTTGCATTGTAATGGCAGGCGAATCTATCACAAGTGTGCGGACCCCAGAGCTCGTCGAGAGCATAAAAAACAGAATCGTTGATTGCATAATCATCGTAATCAACTAACTTGCTAATATCGTCGGCACAAGTGTTGAGGTTCCTGGGAATCCATTGCATGTCAATGCTAATACCGCCGATGAGACATTGTCGGTGAACATCAAGAGCCAACTGTTGTAAAGCTGGAACTTTGGATCTGATGTTAACGATGCGAGCAACATTCTGGTTGTCTGTATACCAGACAACAGTCTGCGCACCAAGAGAATCCTTGAACGCCTTCAAGGACAATGAAACAGCAAGAAGTTCGCGAAAAGTCGAACTTTGTGCACTCTCGTAATCGGACCAATTTTGGTGAAAAATTTTGTCCTCGAATTGTATGTAACTCCCGCAGGCTGAATTGGACGCATCAGAGTAAACGATTTTGGAAGGCTTGCGCTTAATAGGCCACAAAGGAAGGCCGTTGATATCAGCGAGATTGTTTTTCCAAAAATTCAATTCGTGTAAACATTCAGGTGTCAAAGAAACAAGTGAATTCCAATCAGCAGTGGAGTTAATAACCAGAAAGGTGTTCCTGGTCATAAGTCTAGTGACGTTCCCGACGCAGTTCCTGAGCGAGATAATTTTTCCACACACGCTTGCAAGCTTGCGAACCTGGTGCAAGGAGCGCTCCGAACATAAAAGAGATGATAAATCGTTAATAAGGGAATCAATTCTCTTGTCCGTGGCTTTGATAACACACTGGGAAGTGTTAATAACAGTCCCAAGCCAGGTAATCACTTGAGTAGGATCCCAAACGGATTTCTCTTCGTTAGGTAGGAAACCAGACTTTAATAGGTCGGAATGAACAGCCAAACTAGAGATCTTCGCTTTGATACAGTCAGCGGCCGCCCCTAAACCATCGTCTAGGAAGACAACTATAGACTTTCCCTCGGATCTCCATTTCTTGACTAATGGCTTGAGAAGCTTTGTAAATAAATAAGGAGCAGAACTAAGGCCAAATGGCAAAACTGAAAATATCTAGTATGACCGGACGAAAAGGTCCAAGAAAACGACAGATATTGCCTATGATCTGGCAACGGACAGGTCCTCGCATCGAAACTTAAACTTGAAAAGATATAGATTGACACGACGAAGATCCAAGATCAAGCACTTTTTCCCTGACTTCTGAATAGACACAGATAATGGATTAATTATAGTAGGAGGTGTAAAAACTTCGGTGATACAATCCAAACTAATAAGCTCATTAATAGCATTCTCAACAAAATCAGATTCCTGAATTGCTGAATTATTGTTCCAAGCAACAAAAGGTGCTGGTATTTGAAGAAGTGGCAACTTATATCCAAACTCAATAGTGTCAATTATGAAACGAGGTGCCTCAATATCTTTCCAAAACTGAAGCGATTTAATAATAATAATAATAATAATAATAATAATAATAATGGCATTTTGGGCAGTATATCCACAGGGTGGCTCTTCGCCTGCCCGATGCTAACTAAATTTACAATTAAAAAGATTTACGCAATCTTCCTTTAACCGAAACAGGTGCATCATCACATGCAATTTCACAGTTCAGTGATGGGTACTCTAGAAGAGATAGCTCACAATACGGCAATGGCAAAGCCTCAGACTCATGGTCTAGAAAATAAATAATACACGACGGGAAAAAACATAGTTTAATAAATGCAAATTAACTTTGAAAGCACTAAGCACGACTCGTATGAAAGAACCAGCGAAAAATAAGACAAACAGAAAACAACACAAAAGAAAACTAGAACCAACTACACCTTGATCCTGGGTATTGCTGTCTAGTCACTTTGCCTGTTGGTTGGCAGGATTGGAAGAGGAAAGAACATTCGGGCAGGAAGCTCGCCAATGTCCAGGTTTTCCACAGGAAAAGCAAAGTCCGGCAGATCTGCCAACGGAAAGCTGTTGATTGACCCGAGTAAAGGAATTAGGAATTTGGCCGACGGTGAGCTGCGAATTTCTTGAGGCAGGTATTCCAGATCGGCACTGTAATGCCAGACCACGTGGAGCGAAGCGTTTCGAGGCTCTAGCCGCTCTCGCCTCAGCTCTATAGATTTTCTTCTCGTCTTCTTCGTCATCCACCAAGTCGTGATGTTTATATTCCAAAACGGTTTTCCAACCGTACGGCGACTTATCAGCCAACAAAATTAATTTTTGCCGATCTTTAAGCAAAGACATACCCCGATCCAACGCTTCCTTGGTCCTCAGAAGGTCCTTACGCTCAAGAGCGATGCTAGCGTCTTCGACAGCTTCCATGACTGATTTGTTGGCTTTAAATTGCTCCTCGTTACTCTTCTTCTTGAAGGAAGGTGGAGCATCCCGCTTTAGCCTCTTGATCTCAGACATCTGCTCCGCGGCATTCGAATCATTAGATCTCTTTAGATCAGAAATTGAAGTGGAAACTAAATCCTTAATCTGGCCAAGCAGATCGCGATTGTTCTGGGCAATGATCTCTTTAACTTTAGCTTCATCCATTGTAAAAACCAAACTTAACCTAAACACGGCAAAGGCTGGCCATAGAATGTCTCACCTCGCCAACTGTCACCGATTACAAACTCAAATCCCACTATACACTGCGCACCTCAAACCCGTACCCAGCCCTCTGGTCTGTGGCGGCAAAATAGTAATTTATGCTAATTTAAGATCATCACAAATTACATGATATCTCAATACTTTAAATCCCAATAGTTTCTTTATTTTTCGTGTAACAGCTACAGAAATTGAAATTGAAATCGCAAGCCTTAAAGCTGGTAAGGCCTGTGGACCTTCCAGCATACCAATTACAGCACTGAAGCTTATAAAGCAAGTAATATCTAAACCATTAGAAATATTATTTAATGCCTCTTTTTCATCAGGGATAGTACCAAGTAACTTCAAGATAGCTAGAGTTATTCCAGTATTTAAAAAAGGCTCACATACTAGTTTGAATAATCATCGACCAATTTCCCTTTTATCAATATTTAATAAGCTATTAGAAATGTACAATACACTTATCAATTTTATACAAAAGAAAAATATCCTCTATGACAAAAAATTTGGATTTCGTGCACATTATTCAACAGATCATGCAATATTAAGTATCATTGATAAAATCCAATTAGCAGTCGAGGAAAGGAGGTATTCTCGTGGGATATTTCTTGATTTTAGCAAAGCCTTTGACACTGTTAACCATAATATCCTAGTTAAAAAGCTAGAACAGTATGGAATCCGAGGAATTGCTTAAGAGTGGTTTGTTTCATATTTGTTTCATTGAATAACATAAAATCAGACTTGCATCCAGTATCCTGTGGAATCCCTCAAGGCTCAGTCCTCGGGCCATTACTTTTTCTTTTGTATATAAATGATTTCAATAAATGTCCAAAACTACTAGACTTCCACCTTTTTGCGGATGATTCTAACTTGTTTTATAAACATAAAAATCTTCTCGCCCTCCAGTCTATTATAAACATGGAATTAAATAACAGTTATATATGGTTATGCGCTAATAAACTTTCTTTAAATATAGATAAGTCAAATTTTGTTATATTTCATCCTCCACAAAAGAAATTAATACAGGATGTTAAGTTGACAATTAATAGAAAAGAATTAACAAGAGAATACTCAATCAACTATCTTGCTATTTTTATTGATTCCCATCTAAATTGGAAAAGTCATGTGAATTACATTCCTAAAAAGATCAAAAGAAGTATAGGTATTCTGTCTAAAATCCGTTATTTTACAAATCTAAATATTTTAATTAATCTATACTATACCTTAATTTATCCTTTCCTTATCTATGGCATTATCGCCTGGGGCAGTTCTTATCCAACCTCCCAGAAACCTTAACATATTCTACAGAAAAAAGCCATGCGCATAATAACCTTCTCTAGATTTGATGCTCACTCTAGTCCAATTTTTAAATATCTTACTACAATCAAACTCCCTGATCTTTATGTCTTAAATATTGCAATCTTTATGCATAAATTCCATCATAAAAAATTGCCATCTGCTTTTAATCATTATTTTACTACAGTTAATGAAATTCATGCCTATAATACGAGACTTGCTTCCAAACAATCCTATTCATTGCCCAAAACCAGAACTAATTTCGGGATCTTCAACATTAGATATCAGGGACCTAAAATCTGGAATTCTCTTGATGAGTCTGACAAAAAATTACTTGATTTTCAATTAAGGAAGAAATTAAAAATACACTTCATTGATTCATATTAAATATTACAATTATTTTAATTAATTCATAAGGATATATTCTGTTCTGCTGTAAGTTTCCATTCTGTTTGTATCTTTATATTTGTGAGTGTGTGTGTAAGTGTGTTACCGACCGATAACTGTATAAATAATCTATGTAACTTAATGTCTGCCCATTCTTTTTAGCCCTTATGGTTATTTTGGGCAGGCAGTACTCTATGCTAATTTAATGTTTATTGTAATTATTTTATAAATTGTGAGTACAAATAAATGGTTGTTGTTGTTGTTGTTGTTGTTGTTGTTGTTGTCACGACAAGACAAGGTGTTGTTCGGTATGAGAACAGGCGAGCAGCAATTATAAATGATAACTTGATATTGTGTATCTTGTATCCATTACACATAATAACAGAGTTTTGTTTAGACTGCCTGCATCGCGACACGCAAACTGGGATCAAGCATACAAGGCAAAGAAATGAATAGATCACAATTATTCTTGTTAAATGTAACTGTTATTGTAGTTCCTAGGACAAAGTAATGTTTATCTCACGCACATCAAAGAGAAATGTCTGCTTATGTAAATGTCTTTCATGGCTTAACCACAAGTGTTGACAGTTGTTAAACCTCGTCAAACATTGAGTTGCAGTATAGCGTGACTAAAGGAATGATACACATGTGTGATATCCATGCAACGCTTTAAGTTGTTAACTCTATTTTACAAGTAAAATTACCATATAATACAAAGAATTGTCCCTCTTTTTCAAACAATGTTTTTGTTGTGTGAATAATAATAATAGTAATAATAATAATAAATAAATGCTATTGATCAATTTCCCATCAGCACAGAGTTTGATTAAGTTTCTAAGATACATATATTTAGTTAGCAACTGAATACAAACACATAAACAACATTGCATTTTTGCGCAGGCAATTTTTTATGTTTGTGGAAATCCACAAACTACTGCCTTGTACAAGCACCATCCACAGGTAAGTCTTCAACCTCCACCCCTTACACCCTCCCCCCATAAAAGTCTTGTTTAAACACCCACCGGTATTTTGTAACCACAACTTACTGAAACTTAACATTTGCATTAAAATTACATAATTAACCCCTCTTTAATCAACTGTGTGGTGACACTTACATTGCTTCTTAATTTATTGCAAGTACATGTAATTATCACTGTGAATAATTTTATCTTTCTGTTCTTTCAAACAGATCCAATCAAAGCAGTATGGAGGTCTACATTAACAATGGTGGCATTTCACTAGACATGAAAAGACACACGATGTATATGTACCAATGGCTGTTACATACAGCATAAAACTGTAAAAATGGAACTAAGCAATGGTCTTCCAAGAGTTTCTGTGGAAGCTAAGTCTTAAACAAGAAGTTAGAAACCAAAGCAGTGAACCTCAATGAGGAACAGGAAGAGGAACACTTCATTTCTATATTTAACTCTGTAATCTTCATTTGACTTCATATGCAGAAACCAAGATACATGTACACTGTAGATGTACTTTTCATGCAGAGCAATTATTATTAACATAATTTTTTTCTGATCATCATTCCCCTTACAACCATCTTATCAGAACAGGCATTGTAACAATATACTTTTCTTCTTACTGGATTTACAATGCAATTTTACCACATCTGCAACAATCAAAAATGTCACGAAGGAAAACCATTTAAATGGAGTATCGTGATTGGCTCTTATACCTTGGACATCAAAACACCACCACACTTAATGTCATGGGTGCTTTGTGTGATCTTTTTGACAAACTTCATAAATATTTATCACGGGAAATTTACCTCGGTGAAATATTGGTAACGCTCACTAAAGGGTCACTTACCATGACAAAAAGATCCCCGTGTAACCGCACCCTAAGAGAGCTACAGTGCTTACCACTTAGCAAACAATTCGGAAATTTCGGTTAAAAGTCAAATGGAACAGTAAGGGTACTTACCATTTGTCAGAATAAACCGGTTGGGACGACCGATGAATAAAGGTAAAGGTTTTTCCAAAATCAGCAAACCAACCGAACGAGATGGCGCTTACATTTGCAATTCGATTTCCCGTAATTGTTGTTGGCTGGTGAGAGATTGGAGACTGGGAAGTTAGTCAAATGGTAAGAAAAATTTCTGCCGTTCTGTTCCGAACGGAAAAAGATGACTACCTCTGGAGGTAGTTTACAATTTCCGAACGGATTTTCCACAAAAATTTCCGTTCCATTTCACTTTCAACCGAAATTTCTGGATTTTTTTGCTAAATGGTAAGCACCCAAATTTTCTGGAAAATCCATTCGGAAATTGTAGACTACCTACAGAGGTAGTCCTCTTTTTCCATTCCGAACAGAACAGTGGAAATTTCCTTACCATTTGCTAAATTTTCCAGTTTCCAGTCTCTCATCAGCCTGAAACAATTGCAAATGGTAAGCGTCATTTCGTTGGGCTGGTTTGCTGATTTTGGAAGAGCTGTTACCATTCTTCAGCGGTCATCCCAATCGGTTTATTCTGACAAATGGTGAGCACCCCTAATTTCCTCGAAACTAAAAGTCCAAACATGTTTCTCCCCTAACCGTTTTCTCGTCTGCAGCTTGGGATTCTACGGAATCTTTATTCGACATTTATCACTATAACATGGCAAAATGTATTACATTTGCTGTAATGCTAATCATCAACGTTTATTTGACTGAAATCCCACACAAGCACGCATTGCGGACCTATTTTTTGTTAAGCAGCTTTTTGGGCAGAGGCATGTAGCTGCGTTCCCGGAATGGCTGGTATTGGGCTACATTTATGAACGCTTCCAAGACGGCTTCTACCACCCAGCCTGGGCGCCTTTGAGACGATGCCTCTATTTCGCCTTTGACTTCATATAATCGGCGAAATGTGCTGTTTACTGTTGTTGCGTTGTTTCTGTTGAAAACCGCGAGGTCTCTCTGTTTGAAATAGTGTTCCTTTTTTATATTTTTCATCATCTCTAGTTATTGAAAACTTAACATTAAGTGGGAACTGCATTTTGACGCCTTTTAGAGTTTTAATTTCATTTTCTATCACTTTGCCAAATCTTGATTTCGTTTTTATGGCAAATCTCAGAAGGTCGGCTTTGTATTTGCAAGCTTCTGGGACTGCCATTTTCCATACACGAAGCCATTCATTGAAAATGGTTCTTACCAACTCAAAATCAAAATTCCCCTTAGGTCTGATGGGGGCCTGAGCCGTGCGTTTTCTTCGCGTGAAATCGACTCGTAAAACATCTCCAGCACGTCAGATGAAAATCTTGACGCGGCCATGATTTCTTTATACCAAGGCACGCGGCTTGTTCAATAGGAAATTTTTCTCGGACCGCTCTCGTGCGGCGACAGGCAATGCCAATTTCGGGGCAGACGGTGTCGATTCCGGCGCTTTAACACACGTGTATAAAAAGGGTTTTGGGAACGGGCCATTTCAGCCCACTTATTTTGAGTCGAGCCGCGAGGCGAGTCTCTAAATAAAGCTGAAATGGCCCGGTCCCAAAACCCTTGTTATACATTGTGTACGTTTCAAAAAAATAAAACGTGGATATCGGCAATCGTCGATGAAAAAAAATTATTCCACATTATAAAAAGGGATGTCGGTCATTTCGCCTACAAGTCAATTTGCCTACATCGAAGTTGATTCGCCTACATTGAAGTCGATTCGCCTACACGATCTAAGTCGTTTCGCCTACACTTAAGTCGAAGTTATTTTGGGAAGATAGATGTACAATGACTGTCAGACTTCTTTTGGTGAAAGGGAGGTCAAAAGGAAAATCAGGCAATAACAGTCTATTTTTGCAAATCAGCTATATTTTGTAATCAGTGTCACTCTATCACATCGTGCCCTCATTATGGAATAAATTTTTGCAGAAGAAATTTTTGCAGGAACTTTTTTTGTGGTAACTTTTTTGGAAATCGTGGGAAAAAAAACGCAAAAATCGCAAAAATTAGAGCCAGCAAAATTTAGTACCACACGTTACTCTTTAGCTACACAATGGGGTTGTTCAGCAGTTTTTCTCTGACTGGAAAAATCATCCTACCGTTCGAATATTTCAGCCTGTAGGGAACGGTATCTTGCTCTTTGAATCCTTTTTAGTTTTTTTCTGCAACCAAACGAATTCGAAGTGCCGTCAGTCGAGCCAAGGAATGTCTTCCCCAGACTTGACAGGGTTTTTATATTAACTTATTCCTGTTAAAGACAAAGAGAAAAAATCACACTAAAAATCACACTTACCTTGCGCGAGGCACTAATTAGCTGTTATTGTTCTGAAGGTCACAAGTCCGAAAAACAGAGTTGACAATAAAGCAGAAAAAAAAAATCACACTCACCTTATGCGGGCCACTTTAACATGCTTCGAAGAAAACATACGTACACACTCACGTATCATTTCAAGTTAAAGATGAAGTTTATTTCTCTTTTTTTGGTACGTGAGCTCGTCCTGCTGGTGATCTGGAAGTTTAATAGCTCCTTTGCTGAGACAGAGCGTTCAGCATAGCTGCACCGTTGCAGTGGAATTCCTTCTGAAAAACATCACTATAATTATTGTAAACCTATTTGTCAACTTTTAGATTTGAAAAGTTTTTAGCTTTTTAGTATAGTAAAGTAGTATTGTAATGTAGGTGAATTGACTCAGATCGTGTAGGCAAAATGACTTCAATCGTGTAGGTGAATCAACTTCGATGTAGGCCAATCAACTTGTCGACGAAACGACTTGTAGGCAAAACGACCGGTTACCATAAAAAGTTAATGTAAAAGAAAAAATTAATTTCCCATTTTCAATTCCCCATTCCCCATTCCCTGTTCCTCGTTTTAGTAACATCCCTGACTTACCTCCCCACATTCCCTGGGGTTTCATTAGACGCAGACTTCCTACAGTTTAGTACTATTTACTTTGTCAGTACTTGCCTCTCACTGCTAGCTGTCTTTTCCTGATCTTCACTCGGGCAAAATAAGAAAACAATTTTTTTGTGAACTGTGTAAATAGAATCCAGAGAAATGAGTTCAAAATTTGACAGCTGTACTGTCTAAGAGCAAGCAGTAGCATTAAATCATTGCAGCTATTTTTTTTTTGACCAGAAAATATTTCGTGAGTAGAAACTATCCGTGAATCCTGGGGTGGGAGTAGGAGGAGGGCAGCAATGGACAAGCGTGGTGAGATTTTACGGGCGAGTCACATTGAAACTGTCTGTGTGTGTAATTGTGAAGCTTTGGTATATCCTTGACTGGATAAATGAAGTACCTCACGACAGAAGTGGAACGCTAGCCTGCGAACAGGCTCCTGGCGAGGACGGAAAAAAAACTTCGGCGAGCAGGAGACAAAAGAATGAGCGAAGTGATCGGGGCGGGACCCTCGCTTCGTTCGGGCTCACCGGGAGTCTGTTTGCGGGCTAGTGGAACGCCTGCGTCACAAATTTGCACACGCGTTGTCCGATCAACTGAATACCTGGTCATTTTTATTATATATTTTATTCATAGAAAACACGTTCAGTAAAATATAACAGAGTAAAGTAGACACCTCATAAAAAGACAATTACAGCTCTTTGAAGACTACAATAGATAAACAAATAAATGCTAGGTGCTACTAATATAGAAATTTTAAAAACACGGGAACATTGACACAAAGTAGGTAAATGAATTTGTCCTATTGCAGAATTAGACGTTGGTGGTGGGAAAATTTCTGGGATAATATCTTTTAGTGTATGGCATTTCCATTTGATAGTTATGTTCTTTGTTTCGATGTATCTTTCAGGCATTATGTTTTCTCGAAGTTGTATCTTAAACAGTGAGAAGAGTAAAGATTATTCACTCAAGTTACATTTGTAAATGAAGTATTTTGCCACCATTAGGGGTTGATGGTGTTTGAGTGGGTTTGTAGGTCCTTATAAAAGAGTTGAGTCTGGAAGATAAATGTTTTCACTGGTGACTTGCGACTTCCAGTCAAAGAATTCGTTCTAAAAAAAGCTACTTGGGAGCACTTTAAAATCATATGCTGGATTGTATGGTGTTCTCTTTTACACAGATGGCATAAATCAGTCATCAGATATTAGGTTGGCTTTTTTGAGTTTGTCTTTAGTGTAGATGATATCGTGATTTATCTTGAATGGTCCCCTGGTCATTTTGCTAGTAGTTTCTGGAACAAACCGAGCTTGCGCGACATGGGCTCATACGAATATGAGCAAATAGCAGAGAGGACATGTGGTTCTAGTGTAGACAAACCAGCTTAACCGCCAGTTAAGAGTCGTATTGTCAAGTGAACCCAAGCCATACGAAAGGGTCTCCCATGAAGGTGTTTTTTGGAACAATGGAACACGGTCGATTTCAATTGGGGAACAAAGGCCAAGAACATTAGGGAACATAGGAAAGGACAAGAAAATTTGAGTATAGCAGGGAGCGAGTACGGATAATTGCGGGAACAAGGGAATACAAATTACTGTTGAGGGGAACAAGGGCCCCCATATGAGGACATCTGTGTACTTATAATACATAACGGTCGACATTCATCTGAGGTCAGTACCGGGTGGATTAAGAAGGGAATTAGCCCTCGTGGAGTGTTGAAAAGTGCCTATGGGTGAGACGTAATGAGGCAAAAAATTACTTAGTGTAAGATAAAGCAGCTAGAAGTATATGTGACACGTGAATTTTATGGAATTCCACGTGAAGTTCGGGCTAACACATTGCTGTTGTCAACAGGGCTGAATAACGTCTGCGCATGTGCGAGATCTCATGGCTCGCGCTGCCGCGAACGGCCTGGTCACCATAACAAACCTCAAAAAAATGGCGGCGTTTTCAAAAAGTTTCGTATAGCGCCCGGTTTATGGTGAAAAGTAGAGCCAAACTAAAAACGGTAGAAAGAAATCTTTACACTAGTTCCCTCGACCATTGGCCGGCACCTACCTTTTTGTACACAGGGGTTTAAAGTTTGTACAATTGGTGAAAACAGCGTGTGAACACGATAGATTTATCGAGGACTTCGGAGATGACATCTTTCGCCGTGTTTTGGATTTTATTTACGTCCATTCTATTGTTCTTTGGGGCACATGCAAAACCAAATGAGCGGACTTTCTGGTTTGTTAAGCGAACACGAGCTGGAGAAACATGCCAAGGTCGATTGAGGCGGTTTGACAAGGCCATTGCTCGGTTCGTGGACGGGAATTTAAATTTCTGGGCCTGTACTTGGCATTGGATGAGAGCCACTCGGCAAGCGAATGAATATTGCTCGTCTCCACTCTTGAAGCACTCCACTGAGCTGTCGAAAAGAAAAGTCCCCAGGCGGTTTTACCGTCTCTTTGATCGGGTAGGAGCTAATGTTTCTACTTACCGGCCCGGAACCCGATGGTGTAATAAGTGTTCATGATTGCTGATAGTGTTTTCTCCAGTGAACCAGACTATGCTCCACCAGTACAAGTAAGTGAAGTGCTTGTTTCGTCTAATGCAACATTGAGATTATTACACAACATACAACTAATATTTGATGCCCCTGAAACTAAAATACCGGTCCCACAAAGTCCACACACACACACACACACACACACACACACAAAATAGGCTGGAGCCATATTTTGTTCGTTTGTTTATTTGCCAATTCTGCCCACCAAAACAATACTGCATATTTGCTACTTTCTTATCACAAAAAATCGTTCCAGAACTATACCAAAATATTTTATCATGTATCTGCTCCTTACATTTCAGAGAAACAGTGAACCGTCAACCTCCTCTCCAACCAGTGTGCAGTCGCCTGATGGCAGACCAGTACATGTACATATAATAATTAAATGTGATAATAATCAATTTTTAATTATAAAAATTGTCAGTAATAACAACATGGAGACAATGTTTTGGTATGAATCTTCTTAGGAGAATGCTTCACAAAGCATGGTCAGTCAACTTGGGAAAACTCTGGAAAGTAAGGAAATAACATCTTCAGGTATACATGTAGAAGTTTCAACAGATTTACTATTAAAAATAGACCTGTAACCAGGATAAGACATATTGGAATAAGAACGTTCTCTGGTTAAAAATATATTAAAAACATAAGCTTTCGGCTATCAGTCTATAGCCTTTAACGAATGAAGAATGTAGCGCGCAAGCGAAAATATATACGAATGGGGTGCGAAAAATTGAGAATAAAAACAAGCGTGAAAAAGCAAGAAGATAAAAATGTAAATGAGGCCTGATTACAATAAAATAGAGCATTGCCTATGCAACGGTTTTGAGTTGTTATCCGCGTCGACGGTTTTTGCTGTGTGCCAAGATTCTAGTGTTTTTCGAATGCGGTAATTGCCTTTGTCAATGACACAAGCATTGTCGAAATCAATGGAGTGATTGTTTTGCCGCGCATGGTCGGCAACATTAGAGCCATTTGAATAGTTCTTCAAGTTTCGTTGATGTTCCTTTTTTCGGGTTTGGAAGCATCTTCCGGTTTCTCCTATGTAATTCCAAGGGCAGTCTTTACATGGAATTTTGTAAACAACATTACATTGAAAATCTGAGGGTTGTCTAAACATTGGTGACGGGAATTCTTGTTGAAGGGTTTTAAGTGGTTTGTTGACAACTCGGATATCATTTTTGCGGAGTAATCTTGTGAGGGGCTCGGTTAGGCCGCTGATGTAAGGGAGACATGCAAAACTCTGGTACGTATTAGATGGATCAGCCCATTTGAAGAACATAGAAACCAGTTCTTCTGGTGGAGGAACAGAAGATGGGGTGGCTTCTTATTGAGGATGTTAGAAATAACAGCCGGTGGGTAACCATTAGC
>NW_028301539.1:19835000-19900000 GCF_042242905.1 Orbicella faveolata
GACTCACTTTAACCTGTAAAACGCGCGCGCAATCAAAGCCGATAAAATTATACTCACTTGGGAACTCGTTCTTCTTTTTCTCGTTTTTTGTTTAGTCTGTGAAGATCTTTTTTTCACAACATTGGAAGGTATAACAACCTTAAAATTAGAAAAGAATAATGCAGTATGTACGACATACTCGTAGCTGTTTACAACGTAAAAATTTGTTATAGTTTGAACGATCGCCTTAAAGCAGCTTTTAATTAATAACAGCTATTGACACTTATTGGTTAGGTCAGCATTTATAACATATGAAAACTAAATTATGCAAATTGAATAGTTTTGCTCCCCCCCCCCCCCCCCCTCACACAATCGTTGATAAAATTTGTAGTGTACATGTACTCAGTATCTGCCAGCTTCCTGTATAGTTTAAAAGTTGCTAAACGCTGGTTTTCTTTTTGATATCCAGAATTATCAAAGTTGTACGTCTCTCGTGTAACCAGTATCGCTATGCGACGGCGCTCTCTGCATTATCAAAAACCTCTGTAGCTATATGGTCCTATATGCGATCGTGCTCTATCCATGACAAATTATCAAGAATAGACCATATTCATTTTGATGTCCATTTACCCCAGCTGCCAGAATCCTTCCGTTTCATGCTTTCTAATGCTAATTATGGCTACTTTTATTTTCGACTCGCTGAAATGGATTCTGGTAGTTTTATAAAATAATGACTTTTTATCTGAAGCTGAGCTCGGAATGAAGATTTAGAGGACCACAACATAATAGTATATATATAATTATTATTTTCCAAACCTTTGTTATCTCCAGATCTGAATTATTGTTGTCCTCACCACTTGAGATCAGGTTAGGCTCTAGGATGCTACCTTTCCACAGCGTTGCCCCAGGGTTGTATTCTTCTGGATCATCTCCCCATAGATCGAACTCTTCATTTCTTCTGTTCTGATATTTGGTAATATATCGAAAGTTAATTCTAGGTAATGATAGTGCATTAATATAGCGCAAATTCCAGAAGGCAACGATAGCAACAATTTCATTGACTAGATACAATTAGTTTTCAACTAAACTAAAGGTGGAATGGGATTGCAAATAAACCTTAGTATAACAAGGTAAGTAAAATTTAACTTAGGGAAAATTAATATCAGTCATTTAAGACTTTCAACAACAGTGTCTGCTTTCAAACAGTCATCCTCATCTAGAGGGAGACTTAAACAAAAATACGTAAACTTGCAGGTGTTTCTCCAGTTAGAATGTTTGATTTCAAATTATCACGCCAGTTCTCGAAAAAGAGCGACTGAAGAGTTTTTTACTTGAAGATGCGTTTGACAATTCCATAAAGGGGTAAGATCAGATGTCAAATTTTTTTCAACGGAGCGATTTTTTTCTGACGTTATGTTACCTTGTTCTTGGGTTTATACGGTTTTGGTTTTGGCGGGGTATGCTGCAATGGAGAACTTGATTTCGATGTGGCTGGCTCCTCTGGCGAAGCTGCGTGGCCAGGTGGTTGCTTATCGTGTACCAAGTTTCTTTTCAACACTTCTGCATAATGACACATTCCTTGCATAAAGACATTAATAAATTATTATGTACTTTGAATCACTTCAGAACACAAAATTCCTTTTTGACGGAGGGGAAGCATGACTCGCTGGAAAAATGCATTGGTTTTAGATATGATTCTTTACTACATGTAAAGGACTTGTTACCTTTTCCATGGATCCTAAGGCAACATAGTGGTTTCCAGTGTGTCCAAAGAAGAGAGTATCTACTGTGGCGCCTTCTTTTGGCTCGATGATTTTGACGAAGTTCTCATCCTGGGGGGCATAAGATTCCAAATTTTAATACTGAAATATACCTGCCGTCGAGGCGTCGGTATATTTTTAAACAATAGAGATTGCAATGGCTTCAAAATTAAGTAAGACAAGCAATAATTTGATAGAAATAGTATTAAAGCTTCAGGGTTAGCCTTTGTTTTAGCTCTTACTACAATTTACAGAACCACAAATTTTCTCTGACTTGTAAGCGATCATCATCTATTGTGCGGTAGCTTACGGGAGTTTATTCTCGAAAACTACCAACTCTAGATACGGCCACTTTTTCGAATTTCCAAGGTGGCCATTTACCAGAGTTTCGGCTTTATAAGGTTTATATTGCTAAAGGTATAGTGGAAAAATCAGGTAATTTACCCCATGTACTGTTATGATAATAAGCTTGTAGTGCAAGGCATCTGCTAAAGCTTGAATCACAAGTGAATTGGCATAGTTATTTTGGAGTATTTCTAAAGCTTCTGACCATGTTCCCGGCACTTGCCTACCACCCATATCTGTTTCACACGGGAAGGCCAGTCGATCATCTCCGTTTTCCTGTGTAATAAAAGGAGAACCAGGCTTATTTCTATTACGACCATTAGTAACATCATGATCAATTCATCATCAGTGGACTGACAATCGCAAGATTCCGATGGTTAAAAAAAAAAAATTGTGATGGTACGTTGTAGTGAGGGTACAGTGATTATAAAACTATCCTATTATAGGAAATTAACGCGAATTCTCAAAATTTACGTTAATTTAAACCTCACGTTCATTCTGTCCGTCACGTTAATTTAAACCTCAACTTCGTTCTGTCCGAACACAAATAGAAACTAGGAAACAAAACCTGCTCTTTTCCGTACACGTCTGCAATATTTCTAGTTTATTCTTGTTTTAGAAGAGCGGTACAACAGCCAAAGTATCTTAAGAACAAGGCCGTAGCCAGACTTCTAGCAAAGACGAGGCAAGATCTGCGATCGGCGAGGGCGCGGGCCGCCAGGGGGTCTGGGGGCGAGCTTCCCTCACCCCCACCCGCCCCCGCCAGAAAACTTTGAAATCTATAAGCTCTGCATCGTTGTTTTCAGCGTTGTTCAATATTTGTTCGTGTTTATTGAGGAAAATCAATCTTGTTCAATTGGGGATTAGTTTCCCAACTAAACGTATTTTGTTTTTAAGTTTGGGTTAAAATCTAGACGAGGCAAGTGCTTCGTCTTGCCTCCCTGAAAAAACCTCAAAAGTCGCGTTAACTTTCTTCATTTAAATATTTGCCCCGTCCCTCGCGTTAATTCCATTTTTCAAAAGAAATTTTCCCTCAGATCCGCTATAATTTAAGTCGCGTTGATTTCCCATAATAATAAGGTAGAACAATTGCTAGAATGCCGCGTTTGATAGTGAATTTTTTCTTGGAAGAGGGTGAAAGAAAAGGGTAAAAGCACTACAAATTTTTCATAAGAGATTCATCATGAGAGTTCGCCGCTATTTTAGCGGGCTCGAAAACTGTATGGAAACCCAGTTTTAAATAATTTCCGTAAATATTGAATTCTAAAACATTCATGAATCGGATACTTGAGACTCCACGTAAAGGATTTTACTGAAAAACTTGAAGAATGCAGGTATAATAGAGAGTATCCAGTCGCAATTTTGATTTTCCTAGTCATTTGCCTGTAATTTCGCCAGACGGCAAAATCAGAACAGCCAACAATGAACGCGAATTTTAAGTTCAAAAGCAATAATTTAGGGCTACAAACAGCACAAAGAAAGTCACATAAACAATAAAGAACAGAGATAGCTTTACTGAGAATCTCAAGTAGAATAAGGTAGGATAAAGGACAACATTTATTTTACGACGCAAAAAAAAAAAAAAACTGACAGAAAACACAGGACTCTTCCACAAACAAATTCATAGAAAAACACGGCATCAAGGCAATCGTTTCAAACTTATGAGATCTTAAACAATCTTTTCGCATCTCCGGAATGAAATCGACCAAAACTGGCCATAAAAAATCAATTACTTACATCGAACTGATGATTTTTCAAGTACTCAAAGATGACAGCAGTCAATGTCGACGGACTAAATCCGATTTGAGAAGAAGCGGCGTAGTAGAAGCATTTACCGTCAGCTGGTCGGTCGAACGCTATCTCGAATCCAGCTTCTGCCACTCTAGTGGCGAGTTTTGAAGAAAGACTTGTCTGAGGGAAGAAACAACCACATGCAGCAGTCAGTCAACCGACAGAGTTTTGATAACTCTGATTCACTAAAGAGTGAACCTGTTAAAATTACGCGATTTACTCACCATTCTTGACGCCAATACACGGAGTTGCCCTGAAGTACTGTTCTCTTTTTTCTTGAATGATTTTCCGCGTGGATGACAGGTGTCAATGGATACCATTCAAGTAGCCATTCGAGTAGCGGTAGGGCGGTGGAGCCGTACGTTTCTCTCAGAAAATTTTTTTACTGAAGTCTTGAGCCTTCATAAATGTTTGTCGCATTTTTTAAATTATTTTTTGCGGATCCTGGGCGATTTGAATAGAAAAAATTTTCTCCAAATATCAAAAATGTGAAACAAAGAAATAATTTCGTCCAACTCAGGGCAGCCATTACTATGACGCAAGACTTGGCAACGATGTACAGATGTTTAGAGCATTTTTCATATTTGACGCACCAGCAATAGTTCTAGCAACCGAAGCGAGATTAGGATTTTTACTGGGAACTTTTCAATTTTCGGCACTTTTGTAGCTAAATTTATTTAAAATTAATTTCCCAGGAAAAGAGAGTACCCTGGGAGCGAGGTTGTACCGTTTATACTCGTCCCCAGGGTCATCTCTGCTTTCAAGATGGCGGGCGAGCGGTTTATAGCGATAGTTTAGTGATAGTCGGGCGCGAGATGTTTCTTGGTGAAATAATCCACGACCTCTCAGACCAATCGAAGAAAAAAAAATACTCGCAAAAATGGCTCGCATGGCTCGCTGGCTCGCAGATTTAGCAGACCCTGTTTCATTTAGATAATGAAATATATCGATCGATTAAGATAAGCAAACTCTATACATAAAAGTACTCTACAGTTGTATAGGTACATGTAGCCTACAATATACGTTCCTGTAGAAAGCATTTTTTGAGCTTTAAGTCTTGCGAGTAAGCTTACGAGTGCATGCAGGTGCTGACCATACAAGTTTTACGACAGCAATTCCATACCACAGCGTTTGTGTTAAAATAAATTTTACGACTCGCTAAAGAAAGGTGCCATTTTGATTACAAAACAAACTAAGATCGTAATACTCACGTCTGGCGACACTTCCAAACTCTCGTGTTGCCGTCAATGTCCCCTAAACATCATTTGTCTCTCAAACGAAGCAAACGACTGTCAATCGAAACGACGCTGAATCGTGGCGGTTGAATCCAAAGCTCTAAATATTTACCGCGTTAACTACAAGTTTTCTTGTATTTCTCGGCATTTCTTTGGGAACAAAAACTTCGAATTGTTCAAATTGTCATTTTTCAAAGCATAAAAAGGAGATATTTGCGTTTAGGTGCCAAAATAATGGAAAAATTTCTGCTCCTTTCTTGTCATTCAACTGAACACGAAAGAACCACACATCACGTTCGCGCCGAAATTTGATTTTGTTGTGCTGACCTCTCGAACATGTGCAGACGTTATTCAGCCCTGTTGCTGTTGTCTGGTACTGAATAGTTGACAACTTATAACATGAGGATAATTACCACACAGTAGAACATAGCCGGGTCTTCATTTCCCAATGCATAAATGTTGTCCACCTTGCGCCTTGGTTAGAAACTGTTTTCACACACCATACTTGCAGTCTTAAGCATGGGAATGCCATGTCAGTTTTCACGCTGGAGTTCCTTCCTTATATATGCATGTTGGATAGGTTCAAGATGACACAGCCGGAACGTTTTACAACTGTGTTTCTTGAAGTACAACCTGGCGGGTATCACGGAACTTTCGCTAATGCTGCAGTTGCGCAACTCTAACAGTTAATCACTCATAATGTATCTCAGATGCCATTCCTAACATGAATGACTGTATCTGTAGTGCAAAGGGAAACGCACGCGTCGCTAGAGAACAGCTTCCACCTATCTGCTTTCTTTGCAAAGCGCATATCTTTCGCTACGCTCTCAGGGTCTTGTTAGCGAATGGTTTGCTGTTCAAGGCCAAAATTGTTCTCCAGTTACTTGTTGTCAGCTTCATTGAACCATGCTGACTTTTGGGGCGTTTTTGACGTCCAACCAGTCACTCTTCACCTGCCCAAATGCAAGTGAGATCAGGAGTAATTGTGACTTTCCAGGAGCGAAGCCACGTGTAAATTAGGGCTTAACAGGAGCTTGAAACACTCGAACGCACATTGTAATTCCAAAGAAACCAGGTCACAGTAAAATCAATCGTTAGCGTTCATTGGAAGGAGCGATGAATCAACAATAAAGGAATCAGGATAACAAAATAGAGATGTACTTGTGATGTAATAGAGATGTACTTGTGATGTACAGGAGGCAGCGCGGCCGAGTGGTTAGGGCGCCGGACTTGAAATCCGGAGGTCGTGGGTTCAAGTCCTGCTCCGACCACTAAGCTGGAGTTGTTTCTAGGTAGACCCTAGTTCAACTCCTGGGTCATGCTTGTAAATAGCCTACTGGTCTGCCTCCCGCCAGTTGGGATTTTTAAGCCAATTGTGTTTAGTTGATATACTTGTTTCTTTCAGTTTAAGTGGCATGCCTGTGAACTAGCTCGGTGTAGCTAAGCGCATTGACCACTATAAACAACATTTTTTTTGGTTGTGATTGTGTGGTTCGCACCAAAACCAAAACGATACAAAAGGCTTATGTAAGCTAATACTAGCTAAGATACAAAACATAAATCAAGGATAATGATGGAACATAGATCTTAAACTATAACGACACGATTACGACTTAAGATATGTAGACTTACTTTGATCTTGCTCCTGCGAGGGTAGCAATAGAAGAAGCGATAGCTTAGAACAATAGCGGTGACAGCGATAGCATAGAATAGCGAGAACGTAGATGGCGTAACTAAACTGATAAAAATGCGGTGTCTCTAATTACATGATTCCAAAGGTTATATTACGAAACTTGTATTGATCACAGCATGAAAAGCAAAAACTTAAAAAATGTACATAATCGTGAATAAGTAATAGGTATGTAAACAAAACGAACAAGAAAACGAGTTACGAAAGTAACAGTTATTTCATATGGGGAAGCTCCCGCCCGACGTCTTAACGCTTACTCTTTGAAACACTTTTTCTTGTTTTGACTGGCAAGATAACTCTTTCATATACCATCCATAAAAAGTCTGTCCCTTCCACACACTTAAAGTCGGCACAATGCATCCTCTTTTCAGAAACTTGCGATACCCCCCGTGTAGTCTATTAGAGGAGTACTTCCCTGAGGGGCGGGGTGGGGGTAAATTCGATTTTTTCCATCGCATCACCGCGTCGTTACCATAAACTGAATTTTCGCACATATTTCCATTGACTTACTATTGGCCTTTCAGTTGCTCAGGAATGACGGCGCCACTCAAATCATTTTGAGAGCGGTCACGCGCACACGTGCCAAATCATCATCTGTATCAAAGAAAACAATAAATCTTTGCTCAGAGTGGACTCATCGTTTTCTTTCATGCTCTTTTATCCGAGCGACCTTAATCATTGGGTCCAACCAACGCAGTGAGAATTTGTGCCATGAACGTTCCGCTTCTGTAGTGACATCGGCCATCTACCTCTTTGATCCAATCCAGGATATAACAGATCTTGACATATAGAAATGCGAAGTGGGTCAAATTTCACAAATACACCAGCTGTTATTTTATAGCGGGTAGATGCCTCCAGATTCAAAATCCTAACTTCTTCTACTTGAGAATATGTCAGAAAAGCAAGCAAAAGAAAGAAACGTGTATTCCGACAAATGAAAGTCAAATTAAGAGCTGCCGTGTGTCGATTTCCAAATGACATGAAAGGTCAAAAGGTCGCTCATATTGCTCAAGTGATCTATTTTGAAAATATTCTCAGAATTCGCCGATTAATTTACCCCAATTTTGTTTTCGCCCGACGTGTACTTGAAATGATTGTTCTTCCCCAGAGTATAGTCTCGTTGGGCGAAGCTATGTGCCAGAATGCTTTTTTGAGCCTTGAATTTCGTCTAAATTCAGAGTTGGTGAGCTCTGTCGCGAAGCATGAATTTAAAAAATTCGTCAAAAATTCACGTTAAACTTTCATTTAAATTTTACACCGCGAACAAGCAGAACAAATAAGGTCTTTTGATTTCCTGGGTTAACCTTTTCTTGAACGCTTTCACTTTTTAAACGGGAGCTTCCGAAAAATGCGAGCGCAAAATACAAAAAAAATTGCAAAAAAACAAAAAATAACAATCTAAACGACCTGAAACTTAGATTCTTAGAACTAGTTCACCTAGGCTTTTATTCTGGTAAGTTTGGGAAAATCGGTTTTTTTCTATTTTGCATGACCTTAGTTGATCCCTACAGCAAACTGCTCTTAAATTGCTTAGGTTTATAATCCTTCTCATGGAAAAGAGTGACATGTAGATGTTTCCCTTTCCAGCTTTCTTTGTTTTGTTTGTTTTAGTTTCCCGTGGATAGCGCAGTTCTCTTCCCTCTTTCTATCAGCCTGGCAACGTCAAATGTTGCGAACCATAATATGTAAAACCATGATTTCCTTGTAACAAGACCATAGCCCCTTACTACCGAGGCAATATCAGAACAAAGATTCCTTTTATATTTATTTTCTATTAAACTTTCAATTTCTGGCCTCCCACAGGAACCTGAAAAATTATACTGACGCCTATGGGAAATTACACAGCTTGTTAGCTAGTATTTTTTTCCTAATTCACACAGAAACAATCGTAAAAGAAATAAATAAGACCTAAAACAAATTTTTATCGAGGCAAGTGCCTCGGTTCGCCTCGTACTATCTGCAACCTTGATTTTTTTTACAATCCGGTAAAGAGGAAAGTTATCAACATTTGAAAATTGCAATGAAGGGCTTTGCAGGGAGATGGGGTTAAAGACAACGAACGGTCGTAATTGGCGCATAGCTATTAACACTCTCTTAACAATAGATTCAAAAAGTGAAAGCTCGCCTCTTATTTTATGAATACTTGTAGCTGTACATTATGTGCCTGAAATATGACTCAAATGGACATGGTTCCTCCCACAGCTGTTGTAATGTCAAAACTCAAAGCAGTTGCGAGGAGAACCTGGTTTTAAAAGTGTAAGCGAAATACTTAGATTGCGCTTTATTACTTTTTCTCGATGTATTTTAAAATTTTTTTTCACGTTCTGTCTCACATTTTGTTTAGTAAATGTAACGTCAGTGAATGGTGAGAGGCGTTTATCAAAAGGAGCTACATGCATAATAAATGGAGAGGTGATGTTAAGTTTCAAAGACTTGTCTGAACGTTTACTCTATATCTCGTCCTCGGAGACCCAGGGGCTACTAGCCGGGACGAAGCGATGTTTTCGGGCGAGCGATATCTTCGAGCGAAAGTTTACTCCAAGAGCTGAAGAGCCCCTGGGAACTTTTTGTTACCTAACCAGTTCCAGAAGTGGTCGAATTCTGTCCCGCTGATTGGCCAGAAAAATATTTTTCTGGCCAATCAGCGAGGAGGTGCAGCCGGGTAACTCTGTCGCCTTCTTACACGAAGTGGTTTTCTTCATCGATCGACCTGCTTGGACCGTACAGCGGGAAGATTCTCGTGGAGAGTTTCAGAAAAAAAGATTCAACGAAGCCGAGGAAATCGCAAGCCAACATGGGGGCTAGGAAGCAATACTCTTCCATCAATTTTCTCGGCGGATTTATCGAAGGTATATCGTAAATTTTTATAGCTAATGTACCCGATTTCTACACTGTTGTTTTTGGTTACGGGGAGAGCTAGTCGTCTGCATGAGCTTACATATTATTTCTCCTCGATCGTTTTACAACTTCTGAAACTCTCCACGATGTGCATTGCGCGGGTCACGCAACTATGTCGACCGAACGTGGGAACGATCGGCTAATTACAGTGCACGCACTTTCTTGCTATCGCCAAACCAAAATGCAACTTTAGTTTGTCTTCTGTACGATGGATCCACAGTGTGAGGTCGCTTGTTGCAGATTGTGTCTGTTTTTTTTTTTTTTTTGGATAAACGAAGGAAACGAAATATTGTTGGGAATTGAAAATTCCCCTAATGATGATTGTGCAGAAGTATTATTACGGTTGCCTGAAATTATTTTTAACTGAATTCATTCTGAACGACAACAGCGATAGATCATAGCTAGAGACTATAGCTGCCGAACACTAGCCAATTTTTTGTCGTAAAGCTGCAGATTTGTTTTTGTCGGGGTCAAATCGGGTTAGACTTTTGTTGGGCCATCAGCTTGCCGCACGCTAGCCGATTTTTTTGTCGCGACTAACCGCGTCGAGGCTTGGGGTCGAGTCATCCAAAATCAAGATGGCACCAATTTCACTGACGTGATTTCCATGACATTTTCTAATTGGTTGAGGCGCGCGCGAGCCCCGACAAATTGCCTTGGTCCACCGCACACTAGCCGACAAGGCTCGACAAGACGTTTTGAGAACTAGCACTGTCATATATCGCCCGACAAGCCCCGATCTTGTCGCAGACTTATCTGAATTCACCGCACACTAGCCGACAAGTGGAGATTTTTTGTCCGCCGACAAAAAATCCTCTAGTATGCGGCGGCCTTAAGGTCCGGTAATACGGGCAACAATTTTTTTAAACTTGCCTCGCAACATTGTTGCATTGTAAGTTGAAACACTCTGTTGCGCGTATTACCACATTTGTGATCAACTTGTCTCGCAGCAAAATACAGTGTTGCAAGTCTGCGAATTCTACACGCTTCATTTGTCAATCGTGTGTAAAAAAAGATGGGGCCTTTCATATAATTTAGCGTTTCGACGAACTTCCACTTGTGGCCGTCATTTTCTTCTTAATTTTCCGTGCCAGAGAAGTTCTCTCAGTACGAAGCTCAGTGTCGTTTCGGAACAAAATAAAGTTTTGTTGTTGTAAAAGATAGCTAGGGGAAAAGTTGTATTTCTGCAACAGTTTTTCCAAGCATTTTGCCTGTTTTGCCACTTGCTTTGAACGGACAAACGACGTGCCCCAAAGACTATGATACCCCTCGAGGTCTTTGCACAGCGCAAATTTATTACTTTCCGAGAGCCATGTTATATTTTTGGCCGCATTGCCGCGCTTTGCGACAGCCAATTACTCAAATTTGTTGCGAGACAAGTTGCAGCTTCAGTGGTAATACGAGCAGCAAAACTAAAATTTGTTGCAGAAAGCAGAACTCGAGCCTACTTAATAATAATAATAATAATAATAATAATAATAATAATAATAATAATAATAATATTTAGTGAGGAAATCCAACTCGCCAAAGGCGGTTTTCAGTGGAGTCCTCCTAAATAAAAATCACCTAAAAGTGACAAATAAGAATTACCTAATAAATTACTACGGTCAAAGTATTGAACACCGTCTGCCTCGATGCAGGATATGGGAGTTCTCTCCTTTCGAGATGTTATGTCATTAAGAGTTTTCCATAATGGACTTGGATTTGATTTGTTTTCGGTAATGAGAGTGGTATAGCATTCCGATTTACACCTCTTTATCTCCCTGTTTATTCCTCAGTTCTTTATAGCGCGACCAGTGGTGGGCAGCTTTTGATTTCAGGGCTTTACGATGGTAAAAATCTCGTTGGTGCATAGCTTCAGATAACCTTGCATTCATCCATGGAGAATGAACTCCTTTAATTCTTGATTTCCTTATGGGAGCGTGGCTGTCAGCTACGTTTGTAAAGAGCTTGTTCCAACAACCGACAGCGGAATCAATGTCCTCTTTGTTTAGCGCTTGGTCCCAGTCAATGTCTCTAAGATCTTTGAGAAATTCCTGCTTGGAGTAGTGTTTGTATGACCGGTATTCAATGGTTCTCCCAGGTGCCTTGGGAACACCTGATTTGATCACGCAGAAGATTAAACAGTGGTCGCTCAGAGGTGATGAGATGACGCCTTTGTCAATAACGCGATGAGAATTGTTGGTAAACAATAGGTCAATAAGTGTTGATGACTTCTCCGTTATTCTTGTTGGTGTATTAATTTCTTGGTCTAAATGGTGAGAATACTTTGCGCAACATGCTGCCTCAACTTGCAACACTGTAGTTTGCTGCGAGACAAGTTGGTCACAGAAGTGGTAATACGCACAACAGAGTGTTTCAACTTGCAATGCAACAATGTTGCGAGACAAGTTGAAGAAAAATGTTGCCCGTATTACCGGACCTTAAGGGATTTTTGGTTTGGCGCGATAGCAAGAACGTGAGTGCACTGTAATTAGCAGTAATTAGCCGATCGTTCCCACGTTCAGTCGACATAGTTGCGTGCCCGTGCAACGGCGATTTGCACATCGTGGAAAGTTTCAGAAGTTATTCAACGATTGAGGAGAAACAAGTAAGCTTGTGCACTCGACTAGCTTTCCCAGCAGTCAAAAACAAAAGTGTAGAAATCGGGTACGTTAGCTATAAAAATTTACGATATACCTTCGATAAATCCGCCGAGAAGAGTATCGCTTGCTAGCCCCCATGTTACGGTTTGGATTTCCTCGGCTTCGTTGAATCTTTTTTTCTGAAACTCTCCACGAGAATTTTCCGGCTGTACAAGCCAAGCAGGTCGATCGATGAAGAAATCTACTTCGTGTAAGAATGCGACAGAGTTAACCGACTGGACCTCCTCGCTGATTGGCCAGAAAAGTATTTTTCTGGCCAATCAGCGGGACGGAAATCGACCACTTCTGGACCTGGTTAGGTAAGAATAAGTTCCCAGGGGCTCTTCAGTTCTTGAAGTAAACTTTTGTCCGAAAATATCGCTTCGTCTCGGCTAGTAGCCCCTGCGTCTCCGAGGATGTCTATATTTAGATACAGATTTGTTTCTTCTGTCCGAAATGACTAAGTCATTTCCATTCCGAACGAAATTTGAGGAAACCGTTGCGACAGCGAAGACTTAAAAGAAGTCGGTCGTCTCATGGGAAGGAAAGGAGCTTTTAAATTAAAAACACGGCAAACTGTAGTTCAGGTGATCCAACAAAAACGACAGGTGTAGATCACAGCCCCTCAGATGGACCTATCAACCCTTCGACCAAGACGGGTGCATTTTTAAAACATTTTCTGCACAAAACGCGCTGCAACGCGACAAAATTTTTGGTTTTCACCATTGTTATAAAACAATTTTTTGCGTCTGAGAAACACTCAAAGACAAATGAGTTTTACAGGAGGAAAAAAGCAACAACTGACCACATTTTCTGACATTTTCTGGAATAATAGTCCAAACAATGTTAAAGGAAGAAGTTCAGAGGCACCAACGTGCACGGCCGTAGTAAAAGTCAGTAAAAGAAATAAACCAACCCTTAATCCTGTGATTACGTATAGGTTGCCAAACGGGTAATTGTTTCGCTCTGATAAATCAGTACAGATTTTCATGTAGCTCAGAATTGAATGTTTCATTTCAGAGTAGTTGCTCAGTCGCTCAGAGGGAACTGAACAACCTTATAGACCCAATAACGACTATATTGCTCATGACACTTTCAATACGTCACTACTGGAGGTTCCGTGCTTTCAAGAGCTGATTTCGAGTTCTACACCTATACACTGTCTCCTCTCTTACAACTGAGCGCGCTTTTCGATCAAAAGTCTTTCGTAGCGAACCAGCAAATGCAGTGCGACAACTCGACGCACTCGATTTTCTCAGAGGCCGGGATTGTATGAAGAGGATAGGATTTTGTTATAAAAAGGCGACTACGGGAGGTTAAAAACAAAAGAAAATTTCAAACCGTCTGTCTTAAAAGTGGTCGCGGTCGATGATGCGAGGAGGCCGGCGTCAAGGCTTTCCATTCACAGTAATGGGAAAACTTTAGTAGTTTGGAAACGCAGTCGCTCACGAGAGGTGGTCGCACAGGAGGCTTTACTGTAGGACAATCATGATTGCATCGACATATGGCCTGCAATTGCAATAATCTGGAGTGTACCGATCACAAACTGAAGAAATGGGTACCTTCTCTAACCCCATGCAATGTTAATTCTCTACAATGACGTGAAAATTTTTTTCGTTTTCTTTTTTTATTCCTTTACCACCAATTACAAAAAATCTTCTCATACTTATAATGACTATACAGTCACTTAAAAGTAGTTACAAACAAGCTACGAATATAAGTTAGCAGTGACTGAAAAAAGCAAATTAAAAAGGCGTTGACAACAGCGCCGGAAAAGGAAAGTGAAATTCTAGGAGACACCTGCACCTACAAAATATCTGTACTAAACTAACAGCTAGGTAAAAAGTATGTAGGCGTTATTTACGTTTAAAACTAATCAACATTTAGGAAAGACAACAAATCTCTTAATTCTATGGGACACGCTTAAATTGCCAGTTGTTCCGTTACAATCAAACGTATTAAGTGTTGCATCCACTTTTTTCAGCAAAAGTGGCACAGTTGTACAAGTTGTACATCTTGAATAGGCATTGCATTACAATGCGCTCAATTTGCCATCTTGGCGTTCAAATTTTATTTATTTTGACGATGGAACTCAACAGTCCCCGCCAAAGTAATATTTGGAATATTTGCGTCTCTTGACACAACATTTTTTAAATATACTGCCTTGACAATGAACAAGTGTGCATTGCATCATCTTGATATTGCCCCGCCAAAAGTAACAGTATTTTGTTACTGTACTTGTATTTTTCCAAACTGCGCAGTCTGGACATGTGTACTGCAACAGTCTGCATGAAAGTGTTCCGCTGTAACTTTCAGAAGTCATTTCGGTTACTTCAAATTTGTTTGTTGTGTTGAACTTGGCATTGTTTCGTGACTTGTTTTCTATTTTCTTAATTTTTTTGGCTTTGTTTTTTCCACTATTTTTCTTTTTTTTTTTTCTTTTTCTTTTTTCCTTTTTTTTTCTTTTTTTTTTTTGGCAATTTTTCCATGATTATATTGCTATATTTTTCTGCTGTAGACTACTTAAAGAGAAATTAAAGATGGTAAAGGTAAAAGTTTCTTTCTACTGAAAAAAAGGGGTCCTCTTTAACTGTTGCACCGCTTCATCTATCATTGCATTCGGCTGTTGACCGCCCACCGGGTTGTAACGTTCTTTCACATGCTCACAGAACTCTTCCTGTCAAGGAACAAATAGCGTTAGAGACCAGGGGAAGGTCACTTAACGAAAATTTGGGTAGGGGTGTGCCCCCGAGACCTTCAAATCCTGACCCTGTTTAAGACAAGAGGCCTTTTTTCAAGACCCTGATTTTTTTTTCATTGCGCGTACAGAAAGTATTTTTGTGTATAACTGACATCATATTATTAGATTTAAAAAAAAGTGTTGTGCCACACATGTAGACCAGGCACCACCAACGTTTACACCCTGTTCAAGCCTCTAAATAGTCAAACTGTATACTCTGTTTAAGATTCAAGACCTCGAAAACCATACCCTGTTTGGCGCTGGGCCAAATAAGGGAGAACCCCCCCTCCCTCCCCCACCCGATGATTAGAGATGAATGCAAAAGGTACATACATGCATACACGCATACATAAACTTTATTTAAGCTCGAATTTCAGAGTAGCTTGACAAGCTAATATTTCCGAGAACAAAATATTTGATAACGAAAAATGAAAATAGAAATTGCTATTTACATATTTACAATTGACATATTAACTAATTATAAAATTGTCATTTACATGTTTCATGAATTGGTTTTACTGATGTGCTTTTTGAAGTCTGACAAGTTACATAACCTTATAAAATCGGGTAGAGAATTCCAATTTTTTGTTGCCAGATAAGTAAAGGAGTGGAGACCAAAAGTTGCAGTTTTAGGTTTGGGCATTTCCAGTATATAGTTTCCACGCATGTTGTATGAAGTAGAACGGAACGAGAACATGTTTTCCATATAGGCCGGATAGCTAGTGAAAAATAGACTTCTGTACAAAATAGTGAGGAATTTACAGATGCGTTGATCGTGAAGTTGGAGACAGTTTACCCTGTCTAGCAGCACATTATAAGGCGATTCAAAATCGCTTAGAATGAATCTCAGAATCCTTTTGTTGAGAGCTTCTATTTTGTCCTTGTTGTTTGCACTGCAAAAGTGCCAAACTGTTGAGCAATAATCAAAATGAGGGAGTATGTAGGCCTTATACAGTTTCACTAAAATATCTTTGGAAATAAGGTTTCTGAACCTAACCATTACATCAAACTGGTTGTTGACTTTTTTGCAAATAAGAGATATGTAATTGTGAAAATTTAAATTGTTATCAATGTTCATTCCTAAAAGGTAGGCCTTGAGATCTCAGACTGTGCTTAGTGTCTTCTAAAGAGCAATTATACACTAATCAGTGAATCTTAATACAGTGGCTAGGGGAGCAGAGAGCTGAACATCGATCTTAGCTGACCACTCTAAGTGACACGCGGAGGATTGCGAAGAGTAGCGTGGAGGGTGTTGGTGGATTGCGTTACCGTTCTGTTCAAAGCCAGTCGACAAAAAGTAGCTCGAGAAATTTAAGATGAAGTCTTGATGCGAACACAAACTTTGCTCGTTTGTGGTTCCTTGCACAGTGCAAATTATAACTTCCTTTAATGTACGAAATGTTGAATTCTTCAACATTGGAAGGTAGGATGAATAACTGTAATTAATTCATCCATTAGTCTCTATTTTGCTCTGTAGAAAAGTGAGTGCGAGATAAAGACTAGGGGTGATGAGTGGTTCTCCCAAACACTAGAGCACGTTTTCTGAGTGCGAATGATTTTTCCACGCCGATAATACTCATTTCATAATACTAATCATACTTATTTCCCTAACATTCTCCACTTAATAAGTGTTATACGCATACAACTGATGCTGATCCTGCAATATACGTAATGGCCGCTTTTCCATATTTTCTAAAATAAACTTGGAATCTGTGCTTTGTGATCAGTGTGTTGAATAGTAAAACAATTTTACTGTTCGAGGAATATACCTTGATTTTAACATGGGAATATCGCCTGAGTAACAAGCGAGATTCCGCGCAAATTTCGCAAGATAAGTGTTAAATACAGGAGCCGAATTACAGTGATATCTAATTTTGTTTCCACTGTCGGTTCTAGCCATTAACTTTTCACAACTGTATCTCGGGAAGCAGTGAAGAATATGGTCCTGTTCATGTTACGCAGAGAGCAATTTCAGGTTACTAGCTGAACTCAAGTTAAAACACAGGCTTCCCAAACTCAAAATACGTGGTGTATGGGACAGCTTTTGTATATAGAGAATTGTATGGGAAAGTCACCGATCGGCGGAATTGTATGGGAGAGTCACCGATGAAGGCCGTTGGCGCGAGGTCGGTCACAAGCGAACTTTAAGCCAAATATTTTCGGTCTACACGGGTCTTTCGACCGCAGAAGCACACGTATGTTGAGTGAAATTTATTGGGCTTTATGGAACTGTTGGTTTTGTTGCGATTCGGGACTTTTCCTTTTGAGGAGAGAGTGATTTGTGGAGTGACATCTGGTCAGCGATCGATGAAGTGGTCCGCCTTTCCCTTCTTTTAGACGGAGAGACAACGATTTCGAACAACTTCACTAAACGGCGTCAGAATGGCTTCAAAATCGGCACAAGAGACAAGAACGCGACATATTTGAGGTAGGAAAACTCTGTTTCAAAGTAGATAGTTATTTACACTATTTTTGTACAATCGGTGACTTTCCCACACAATTCTCTATATACACAAGCTGTCCCATACACCACGTATTTTGAGCTTGGGAAGCCTGTGGTTAAAACCATTAGTTTACGCACACACCAGATAAGACAAAGACGATCGCTCTAAGCCAGACATAACTAATCGATGTTCAATGACATCAATTGGTAATCAGTGAGTAATCGAAGCCCAAAAATTTTGTGCCCTATCGATGACTCATCGATGACATCGATTACCCATTGATGTAATGGATTACCTATTGATGTTATTGATTACTCATCAATGACTCATCGATTACTCATTGACCATTATACTGCGCACGAAAGACGCATCTTTTTGCTTTCTTGTACCATTTTTTTCTTTTGTGATTCTTTTATCTGTGTTAGACGTATTTTTAAGCGATGACGTAGTCGGAGCTTATTGCTGGCACGCAGTGTATTCTTTTTGATAAGTGTCTTCCCACTTTTTTCGAGCTGCGCTTATGTCGCGCACGATTACCCCTTTGTGGGAGCGAAATGCACTCTGGGAGCTAGTGAATAAGACATACCAAAAATTCTCCATCTTTGGTTTCGGGGAGTGAGAAAGTTGTCCTTTGCGGCCGACCATTGCAGTTTGTAGGATCCGCGGAGTGCCTTTAACTTAAACTTCTTCTCATGTGCCTTGACAAATTCGTTGACTTTTCGCTCAACATTGTTTTGCGTGAATTTCTTGAGAATGAACAGGTCACGCTGTTCAAAACCTTATCAAAGTAAACACAATGAAAGCGTTACGGTTCCGGTCGCGTTGCGGAATGCAATTTGAACTGGATGCCCTGATCTGACCCATGTTGTATACATACAATGAGATACTGATCATAGAACTAACAATTTTTTTTTTTGAGTTATACCTGTTTACTTATTCACAGAAAATGCGCTTTAGAGGTTAGTTTTTAGCCACTCATTGTCATCTTTAGATTTTTCTGCGTGACTGAAACCCGTTACCTATTGATTACTCATTGGCCCGATTTATGCTGGAGACGGATCATCCGTCTGGGACGAGCTTGGCCAAAGAACGGTAGATCGTCTGATAATCCGTCTATGTGTAGGTAAGGGAAAGCAGATGGATCATCCGTCTTGACGAGTTATCAGCGACGATTCGTCTCACTAAACGGGCTATCGCGATAGCTCGTACACAGACGGATTATCAGACGAGCTACGTTCTTTGCCCAAGCTTGTTCCGGACGGATGATCCGTCTTCAGTATAAATCGGGCCATTGATTTCATTGATGTCATTGATGTCATCGATTAGTTATGTCTGGTTTACGACAGTGGCACTTTGCAATTCGCAATCGACATGATTTATATCGAACGGTATCGCAATACATGAAATACTCGATAAAACATTTTGCTAAGCTTAAGAACAATCAACAGGTCTTCGCTGGTCATAAAGCAAACCTACTTTCTTCAGAATTCAAAACCGTAAGATTTCTTCAAGCTTCCGCGTTGACCTTGCTGTCGAGTTTCGATTTCGGTTTGGCAAAGATCACGTGCTACTTTCAAACCAATCACACTCGAGAATGAAATGTTTTGTGTACTCCGATAGGGTATTTACATCTAGAAACAAGTGCGATTAAAAATTCTCCTTCCTACAAAACCTAAAGAGGAAAATACTTTTCATTATAATTTTTAATTATATCTCCGCTCGTCAACTCACCCAGCTTCCCTGTTCTATCATCCGAGTGCAAATCATATCAGCCAAGGTAGAAGACATATTCAGCACTTCTGGAGTGTAGCTAAGACCTGCGTTCGCCAAAGCTTCGGCAATCATTTCTCCGGTGATGAGGACAAGGATAGTCACCCTATCCCATGGATATGACAGCTCACGTTCGATTGCCCTCTCCCAGTCCAGCAACACTTTCTTCGTCCCTTTTATCGGTTCTGTCAATGATCTAACGATGTTTACGTCAAATCCATCTCGAACTATGGCCGTCATGAGGTCCAGCAAACATCGAGCTACTGATTCCACCGATTTAGAGAGGCTGCATGGTTGTAATTCAAGCTTCATCTCTGCATAGAAATTAAGAAGAATTGTCAGATTCCTCTTGATTTCGTAGCGGGATACCTTCCTCTCTAGATCCAATCTTGATATCTCGGTCAAAGCTTTCTTCAGGGAAGTTACGTCTAACCAGGAAACTTTGCCAGCATCTTCCAAAGAGCGAAGAATGTGCAAGGTATCTCTAGATATGTGCGCGGTAAAGTAATAATAAAGTTCAGCCCGCTGCTCTGCCTCCAAATCTTTAAAAACCTGGAGCAGAACAGCATTGTAAGCCTGTTTAAGTTCGTCAGTCAGTTTGTCTAAAGTCTGTGATGACATGGCGGTTGTCATCTGGCGGAAGAGAAGAACGGCGAGAACCCGACGTTTTATACCGTGGAATATTAAACAGCACCAAAATAGGGCAATACAATGACGTAATTAGAACCATGGTAACATGCATTAATTTATTTTGCATTAATCAGCACATCTAAAACACGCTGCGTCCTTGAAAAGGTGACTTCTCGGTACTATATATAGTGGTGTTATCCTTCATAAAGGCCCGTTTACACAGGCGATTTTTGTCGCGGCAACTCTATGCAATTTTTGTCGCGCTGAAGTTGCATCAAGTTTCACACATGCTCGAAACCCCTGCGATATCACGGCGACAAATCGCACTGAAAATCGCACCTGGTTTACACGTGCGATTTTGAAGTTGTAACTTTAGCGCGACAAAAATTGCCTGTGTAAACGGGCCTTAAGACAGCTGTCGGCTTAATAAGCTGGTTTAAATATCGAATGACGCTAAAGCACCTTGCGTCCATCCTGAAGTATCCATCCAACATCGTATTTCGAACGTGTTTAGGGAATATAAGCTTAAGGTGGCTCCCTACGGTATTAACAGTATCTACACCTAAAGACAGATGAAGAACTAAGAATGAACTATTTGATTGAACTTTGGATTTAAACTCCTGGCATTCGCATGAAGATAAGCAACACACCAGGGATTTCTTTTTCGTTCATAAGAGTGTATCGCAGACTGTTGCCATGGCAACAACCAATCGTAAAGATAACCATTGTTTGCTGTTTTCCACCTATTTGCTTTCCTTTCTACAGTTACCCTCGGTAAAATATTTTCAAACTCGGCAGTCTAGTGAAAACGATTTCGAACAATAATTCAATGTGAAAAAATGAAAAGTTTATCTGGTAGATACGTAAAAGATCTTTAAATTTCTTATTCAGTTGATCAAACAAGAGAAATCCCTAAGTAAAATTGTGTCAAAAAATGATGTTGTAAAATAGGCATCTATATTATGAAGAATACAAACTTTCAAAAAAATTTCACCCAAGGAAACACAAGATAAATGAGCGTGGTTTTGCTTCATTGGCTTCTTTGTGACGTCACAAAATCTCGAGACGACCGAGCGCGCATGCGTATCAATGGCCCACTGGTGTCATTGGCACGTTTGAAAGGGAGGAGAATCGTGTTTATATCGTATGTCGTAAGTTAAAGCTACTTTTGGCAATATTGCGACACATTTTTGGGGATGACAATTTAGAACAAGGAATTCTTACTCTAAGGATCGGATGGCTAGCATGTTGTGATTGAGCAATGACGGCTGCTAAAATTCGGTTGTTGTTTTGTTGTATTTTGTTATTTCCGATTAAGCGTCAATTCACAGGGAGCACACAATCCTGCAGAATAGGGAGAGAGTAAATAAACGAACAAAAAGAATGAATAGTTTACCTTTGTCTCCTGTTGTCATCTCTTACGCGATTTTACAGCGGGGAAAACCGCTTCTTACAAGTCCTGCGTAACACTGTAGCGCTAAACTCGTACCTAGGCCTTTTCGCGCTCTGCAAAAACATTTTTTGGTTTACATTGGTTTACATATAACATTGACAGGGGGGGCAGCTCTTTGCCCAAACGTTTTGAACGCAATCCGAATATTCGCTTGAATCTGTAAATTTCGTTGCTTTCACGAAACCAAACGAACACAAAAAGAAGTCGAAAGATTTTTCTACAACTTGGCCGAATTTGTTTTCGAATACTTTTGCGACAGTCGAAGAATTTAAGCTTCTTTTGCAAAGTTTTTCCTCAAATCGCTTTTCGCAACATGATCGTACCGTTAGGCCATCCACTTTTTTTTCTGTTTAGCGTCGTCCGACCGACCCAGATTTTCGCGTTTGCCAAAAAAAAAAATTTACCCAGAAGGCAATGAGGGCAATGACACATTATTTCAAACAATTGTCACTTTAATCTGAAACATAAGCAATTTTTTGCCTTACAGATTTTTAGTTTTTACTTCATACTTCAACTATAGAGAACGCTCACTCTCCGACGAGAGAGACTTTGTGTCCGTGTGATAGGGAAACACTTCCTCCATTGCCACCATGTTGACTTTGTAACCACACCTTGTTGTTTCCAGACTCCACGGATATTATGCTGAGGCCTCCTAGCTCCAGACTCCTTTTCCAATTTTGTTTTTGTTTTTTTTCTTTTCCGACCGACTGACCCAAAATCAGAAAACGCATTCGACAATAAACGAAAAAAAAAGGGAATGGCCTTACCTAAATCCGAAACGCGTCATCCAGCGCGCGCTCAAGCTCCCCTCCATCTCCCACACAAGCGTTTTGAACACGACAAATCTTTACAAGCCCCTCCCCTGGTTCGTTATTTTTCTTACCTGTCTAAAGTCGCCCGATCTCCGCTGAAGCGTTTTAGCGAGATTCCGCGATAATAAGTGGGAGCAGGGGAAGGATTTTGTAAAGATTTGTCGTGTCATGAAAACACGTTAGTCCGGGGGCATAACTCGAAATTTCAGGCAAATTGCTAATTGTGCACTTTTTGATACAAGCATGAAAATTGGCACAATGATAGTAGCCTGCGAGCAAGCTCACTTGTTGTTTGGGCAGCGTATCGCGGGCAAGGGCGGCGGAGCCGCAACCACGAGCCGGCGAAGCCGGCGAGAAGAATGGGGCGAGGAAATGTCGATGTCCAAGAACATTGGTGTTGTATTCATTAAAATCCCCGAGTTTGTCCGAGCGAATTCGAATGCAAGTAAGCAAACATGTTCACGGTGAACTTCATATTTTATCCCTCGAAAGCAAATACATGGAGACTTAAAAGCATATCTTGCAATAGAAATGAGCCTAAACAATACATAAACACATGGCAAACTACAGAGGTGTCAAACTCTACGAAGCGAAACGCGGATAACAGCGGAAATCATGCAGACCTATGACCTCTAAAAATTTGCCACAGCACGGTCAAACGGCTCAACTCTACTTTAAGTTCCTCCTTATAACACAACATTAAATGCCCTTCATGAACACGGGTGAAGCGACAAAAGGGTCGAGTGAGCGAACAGAGAACGGCAAGTGTACAAATGTCACGAACCGTAGAAGTCGTGTAGGCTAGTCAACCCCATTTTACACTAAAGGCAAAGAATACACATTTGCGTTCAACAGGAGTTGTGCAGGCCTGTCACAACTTTTTAATTACCAAGAGATTGTCCCTCATTAATCTGGTCTTCAATCAGGCTTATCAACGGGCAAATAGCTAAAATCACACTGTTCGGATGCCTTCTTTAGGCAATCTTTCCGAAATCTTCTTCTGTTCGATCGCTGTGGAGAACAGCTGAGAAATAAAAACGCTTACCGAAACCGGTCGGCATCACAGCGAAAACATCCTTCACTTCCAGCAAACAATTCACAGCTATTCTCTGCTCTTGTTTTAGTTCAAAACTTAAGTCAGAGTTAACCGAAAGCTTGAGGAACGCTCCTTGAATAAAGTCCACAGACGCGATCTTGGAAGTGTGAAGTTAAATGCACTAAGGTTGCACTGGATTCTGTAGCCTGTCATTTTTAACCAATCGGATCGCTGCGTTCGTCAGCGAACACGGGGAATTCGAAAATCAATAGCTCGCGTGCAGGCTCACTTTTCCTCGCCCCATTCTTCTCGCTGGCTTTGCCGGCTCGCGGTTGCGGCTCCGCCGCCCAAACAACAAGTGAGCCTGCTCGCAGGCTACATTGATAGCAGTCACCAATACGAACATTTTCAGATATAGTGCCAAGTTGGACATCCACTGGTTTCCATGGCAACCACAATTTATTAAAATTCATGTAATTCCCCTGTTCTTACCCTGGTTTATCAGCAAATATACTTTATTTCAATGGTTCCAACTTATTTACCAAGTTCGTTTCGTTTTAGCATATGACACGTTGCCCTTAATTGCGTGTTGCCATGGAAACGAAAAATTAAAATCCCTCGTTTGTTCAAAATAAAAGAAAGCTCTGTGTCTTGTAGATGGGCTTCCGGTTGTTTGGACCATTATCTGCAATTTCCGTATCACAATAAACTTAGTCGCGAATGCATTGGCCATCACACACACACACAAAGCAGGGTGGTTATACATTTACATCTTTTGCCGCTGCTCTTTAACAACGACAATGGTCGAGCACTTTACAGTTAGCAGCTGCTGCTGGTGAGGTAATCCATCGTGGCTGCTCCTAGTCCTCTCTACCGAGATGTGTGGTCAGCCGGGAAGTACAGGGGTTGGAGTGGATGGAATGGTTGCTTGTTCCCACACGTATCTACTTGAGTGGGGTTCGTGCATATCCATGTATGAGCACGGGCAGCCCAAGTTCTCTCTATGAACCACACAAGCAACACGATATAGCATCGAATTATAAGGGTTTATATGGATTTTCTACAAGATTTCCATGGAGGTAGTTAAAAGTGAAAATTCTGAATTAAAGTGGCTTACCTTATTCCATACGTGTTTTGTTTGCTCCTGGTGTGGTTATTTTGCCGATTTAACTTGATTTAAGTGTCTTTTTTGAATTCCGGTTTTACCTTCATAAAGAGAGGACAAGGCGAAGCACCTTAGTTGTGACAGCCTGCCGAACGAAGTAAAAAATCCCAGGCTAAAATGTACCCACGGCCACAAATCCACCGCAGAATTCAAGGTCAAAGGTTGATCTTTCATTTCAATTCTCTAGCCACACAATCGCAGCCCTGCAAGCGACGCCAGGCGGCTCTTCGTGTCCCCAGTGAAAAGATAAAATCGAATAAAACGATGGAAGAGCTCCGTGTCCGTTTGATCCGCGACACAACGACCGTTGAAATTGGCTTGGTAACCTCGTCATGTTGGCAAACCAAGACTCGCAGGGGTACTAGACCGCAATTTGTCCACCAAACTTCTTGTAACACTCGGGGTCCCCTCAGGCCGAACGTACAATGCACCATCGTCTCAAACACCCAATCAAAACCGCGCAGCGTCGTGTTTAACAAAATCGTACCGAACGCTTCTGCAAAATGGCTGCCAAACCAAAGAAACGTAAAATCAACGGCGAAAGCTCCGTAGAAACTGAGGAGGTACAATCATTTTTGAAGTGGAAGTCATGGTAAGTTTTCACGTTTATGCACCTTTGCTTTGTTTGTATAAAATATTCCGAGCTGATAAACTAAATTTGCTTCTCTTAGGGTATTGTGGAATTACGAACATTGTGAGGGAACTGTAACGGAAGCCAGCAAAATTTTATCCAGAGCATATGAAGAGAAAGGAAATGCCGCCGGCAAATTGAGCTCTGTTTTGCTCGGGAGAATTATTAAAGAACTTTGGAAAGATGAAGTTAAATTGGTGAGGCGAGGACCACATAAAGATCGTCGAACGTGTTACCTTAACTTGCGGCGTAAGGAACATATGCATGTCACTGAATTACCAGGAGAGACTTTCGAACAATTTCGAGGAAGTAGTCTAGAAATGGGACGTGGATGGAGCAAAATGAGTGACAACCCAAACAATGTGTCATTTCTTCGTTTCGAGTCGTGTTCGTTTAACAGTCACCGATTGTCCACTGAAGTCAAGATAACTCAACTCTCATCCTCTAGAATTTCTTACTCCCTTATTTCTCATGGCTGTGAAAACGATATCGGGAAGTTTATGGACATCTCGTACATAGAACGATACCCATTAAGCCAGAGAATCAACTTGATTCTAGCATTCGTTGATAATGCGAAATTGTGTAAAGGCACAACATTGGAACATGGGGAAACCACAACCCTTCCTTATGCCACTGGCCAGTATGTTGATTTGACGGAAGCAACTGACATCAACAGTGGCGTGGGTGAAACAAGGGTTTTCTCCCATAACTGTAATGTTATTACCGTCCAAGATGGCACTTGCTGTGCAAATTGCAGGAACATTAAACTTCTGGGTTCCCGAGCTAAACGCAGGAGGCTCGCAAGGGATTCCATTCACCCTCACACAAACAAGAGATATCTCAGTCTCCAAGAGTGAAGTTGTGCAACAACTTGCCAAAGAAAGGCGAGCACGACAAAACACAGAGAAAAGGGAGCGATACTGGAGAGAGAAATTCAATTCACAGTGCCTTGAAATGGCTGAGGAAGATCACGATGATCTTTCTCAAATTTTTTTAAATACTGGTGACCAAAATGTCCCTACCGAGATGGCGTGTCTCTGGGAGCAACAAAAACACCTTCTACAATGCAAAAGCAAAAACGGTTACTGGTCGCATCCAAAGTAAGGAAACAAATTGTCATTGAATCAATTATAACAACTCAATCTATTATAAACGACGGTTCAACCTCTTCATATAAGAAGATTATAAAGGCCCTTCTTTCACAACAAACCAATGATCATTATATAAATGGTGGACATGGGGAAGAGAAATATTTTCCAACCATATCCCTGCTCTTCTTTTAGGTTACAACAAACCATAATATATACATGTATCAATATAAACATATTCTGTACATAATACATGTATCAACATACTATAATACAAGAATCAACTAAAGGTCATTCTATCATTGTTTGAGTGTATACATGAAACTATCAACATGAACAGCAATAATACATTTGGTTCCTAAAAATGCTAAGGTATATTTTTTTGCCTCAAATACAGAGTTATGCGGCTTTGCCTGGATCTTTACTCCCGAAACCCTGATATACCCTCAATAAGGTGTGTATAAAAAAAAAACCATAAGTAGTTTAAAATATGTTTTCCTGAATTTAATTTTATTTATTTTACAAGGGGTACCATATCTTTGCCCAATGCTTAAAACTCTTTTTATATAGAAAGAACAGTTTCATTTTGAGTGCCATACTAAATCAAAACCATATCACTTGTACTCATTTACCAGTCCATCCTCACAAAGCACAAATTAATCATGTGCATGCATATGCAATTTGATTACAGTTAATGTGTGCCCTATTTACTAGAAAGATAAAAAAAAATTGGCAAGATACTTAAGAGTCCCTGGCCACAAATATGGAAAATAACTCGGCAAGGGTCAAAAATTCAATTTCGCTCATATTCTTATGGTAGATAGGCTAAGGCATGACAAAAACTTCTGGATAGTTTTTTTGGCAAAATATCCTTTTATTTCAAAGAAATATGCAAATTACCAAATTCCGTTAAAATCGTCATTTGACGCACCATTTTATTAAACAGGTTTGAGAGCCTTGCATGCAAAACCACATCATTCTTCTGTCTTTAAAACACTCAAATATTTTTGTACAATGCTTAAGTGTGTACTGGGTTGATTTTAGGGAATGTTGCGTCGTCTTTTTGGGTGCAAAATAATTAAATTTCGAAGACATTTATTTCATTCACTTAAAGGTACTTTGTGAATATAATTAATTTTCACCATGTGCAAAACTTTCAACTGGATTAAGCCTCTGGTGGTTGAATCGCAGAAGGATGGTCAACAGATTCCTGTAAAAACTTCTTTGGGCAAATGATTGTGAGCGACGCGAGAACTTTTCAAAGTACGTTAAAAATGCAAATATTTGACCATCCGTCGTCAAATTTCAGTTTACGGGTTAGACATATATTTTAGCAAGTGCCACATGACTTGACCTATATTAAGTTGAAACAGACACAGAGCTGATAATTTTGAAATGTTCTAACCTTATTTGCTGTAAAAGGCAGGTCCAAAGCCGATTTGACGTGTTTCTCTCACCATTCGTTGCACATAAAGCAGAAGTTTGCTTTTGTTTACATAACGTCCGACTTTACATCGCCAACTGTCAACTTATTTAATGGTCGAATACCATGAATCTGTGACCCTCTTGACACATATGATCACCACTGCATCTAAGTCAAACAGCTAAGTCATTTGTAAATAGTTGCTTGCTTTGCACTGCACCAAAATATTACATTTGATCATCATGCTTTGATCTATTGCTGCTTGAATCCTTGCTTGCAGTGGTTCCTTGTTTGTTCGTCACACAATGTTGTCATCCCATTTTAGGGGGTACGGGTAGGACAATTTCTATCCCAATACGTAAGGCTCCGTAAGGCTTGGAACCACTGGGAGCACACAATCTTGTTGAGTAGGAAGAGATTAAATTAAGAAATGAAAAGAATGAATAGCTGGTTTTCACATGACGTTACTAAAATTCGAACTACAAAACTACTGATCTTCCTGAGATTTTACTTTAATGATGTATAAGAGTAGCTGAAAACAAATATTCATACAAATTTTCGCTGCGAATGGGCTCTTGGTTTTGTGATACACTACAATTGAATTTCTAAGCTTTTGCGTGACGCAGCATTTACATGACGGCCTAGAGAGCTGTCATGATGGTTAAAAAAGTGACTTATTTCGGGGAACTTGGCTATCTGAACAGTTCATGTCTTACAAAAAGTATTATTTTAACGTTTTAGAGTTCCTTGAGGGATAAATTCATGCTTTTGTAGCAAAACTCGGTGACAGATGTTTCTGTTGGTTTCCGGCCGCCATGTTGGTGCCCATACGGATGGGAACCAGCATGGCGTCTCCATACAAATCTCTATAAATTTGGGAAAAAAAATTACTCTGCGTATTTCGCATAAGAAAAATTGCTGTGACCAGAATTTTGGCGAGAGTCTTTGCATATTTACCTTCTTTCATTTCCCAGATTCTGGACTTTATCTATTGACTGGTTTTGATTTTGATTTTGATCTATTTTGAATTGCGTGACACTGAAAACCAGCAATAGTTAACCTTTGCCCCTGTTGTCATCTTTTACTCGACCACCGCTACCTACATGTGCTGCGTAATACTGTAACGCTAAACTCGTACCTAGGTCTTTTCATGCTGTGCAATTATTTTGGTTTACATATAATACAGTAGGCTACCCTCGGGGAAATGGGAGGTGACCCCATAATAGGGGTTGACTGCTTAATAAAGGTTGGTGCCTTGAATATTTTTTGCTATTGGGTTATAAATTTCTTGGTGAACATGGAGTCAATTCAAGACAATCATGATAGACTTGTGTTTGAATTATCACTCGTCACCTTCAGTTTCAGACTCTTATCTGCCATCACCCTTTTTAAATTTTGGGTGGCCGCCTAATAGGGGTAGAGACAATAGAGAAACCCTTATTGGAACGAAGAGGTAACTGGTCAATAGGGGTTTATTTACAGTATTTTACTGACAATAATTTTGCACTGTATTGAAAACAATCCTCTATTTTCTGTTACAAACATACCAATGCCTCGCCACGAAACAAACAAAATATGCCAAATAAAATGGCATGGCCAGGGTTTGTTTACTCATGTAATTACTTATTAAATTTAGTCTGTTTTTCTCACGAATTAGACTCATGATTTCCTGTTTTTATTTCAGCTAGTTCTTGCTTCATCGATCTATAATTTGTTTATGGTGATTTTTTTAACTTGTTGTAGTGAGTACAAGCATTAGCTTTATCAGCTGTTGTCTGAAATATCAGAACGTACAACAAACGTGATTTGGACCAAGGCCACGTACACTGTAGAATACGATTATATAAATATACACATATTATTATATAACTTCACAGAAGTTCAGGTCTCACAAGTAATCATTGTTTTATTACATATATATGAACAGGTAAACAATGAATAAATTGTTTCACTTATCCTGAGAGTGCTCTATACAAAATAGATCAAACTGCAGCATATGCCGTGACAGCATTGCGTGACAAACAGATAACGGCTGTAAGATTGTACTGTGCCAACACGCTTATCGGCAATGGTAAGCAATCAATCAAAGGTAGTATTTTGGTGCAGCGTAAAGCAAGCAACTATCTACAAATGACTCAGCTGTTTTTGACTTAGATGCAGTGGTGATCATATGTGCCGAAAGATAGTCACAGATTCATGGTATTCAACCAATAATAGGTTGACAGTAGGCGATGTACATCGGATGAATTCCTATGCATTTTAATAATTGAATCCTGGCTATTAAACTGCTCCATATTATTTTTAAGTGACAGTTTATATTAGGAAATATCATTTACAGGCTTTATAAAAACAAAGTCAAGGAGGCAGTTGGTTGGAACCCAGAGGTTTTGAGATGGTGCCTTAATGCAGCCAAGGAAAGGGGAGTGAAAGAAGCAGATTATGCGGGTGGTTTAGTCATTGACGAAATGAAGATTCAGGTACCTTTTCAGACAGGAAAAATTACTTTCTAGTTCAGCTAAATTAGAAAATATTTCATTGTGTAGTAACATTTACGTAAGTTTGTTGGACACAATGTTTTGTTCCATAAATAATCCATACATCTCTCATGGAAGGGATTTTTTCTAAGACCCCTAGTCCCACAGGAAAGTCCTATTTGAAACTTAATGAATTTCCTTAAGTTATTTGACCTTTGAGACTCCCCACCCCCCCCCCCACCCCCAGGAATTTCCAATCCCTTCCATGGGGGTGTATGGGCATTTTCTGAAGATACATGATCTGACTCATAGTCGATAGGAGAGCTATAATCTTGTATATTGTAATTAACCAATATACATTATCTTTGGTAAAAAATTGTCAGGAGAATTTAGAGATGACCAACATTGGTGGCAAACACAAGCTTGTTGGTTTTGTTGACCTTGGATAAGGTCATGAGCTCATGACAGCTCTATCAGGCAAGACTAATTTACCTATACTCATCTGTACCTATTGAATACTTTCAGTTTAGAAACATTCCAAGCTGTATTTCACACTTAAAAAGATGTCCATTTTGGAATCTGCTACTGTCATTAAACGCATAAAATTCTTTAATTTGCTTGTAGGAAAAGGTGATGAACCAGAACTTGCTACTCCTGTGCTGCAGTTCATTTATGTCAGTGACAATGGGTTTAGGTTTCCTGTTGCACAATTCCCGTCCAAAGATTGCACTCCAAGCAGTTTGTACTTCTGTTTCTGGGATGGGGTCCTGGGAATGTTGGAGATTGGATTTGAGTGAGTACATGTATAACAATTAAACCTTATGATTAAATAAATCATTAAATCTGACAATTTTGATGTTGGAATATGAGAACCTATATTTCAGTTGATTACCTAAGAATTTCTATACTTAGAGGGTTTACATAAAACTTACTTCAGAGAATGACACTTCCATGCAAGTTATTGCAACCTTAAATCTATGAACAAAAAATAAAAAATAGTACTGTTATAATATACAATTACCAATGAAATAAGACACATGTTCATGCATGGCTTTTTTTAGGGTATACTGGTGCATCTTAGATGGGGCAGAATGTGACAGGCAGTTCATAAAACTGCACTACAAGGACAAAAACCCAGTTGAGACCAAATTTGTAGCAAGGAACTTCTACACTGGAGGGTCAATGATTTTGATGATGGATCCAAAGGTATTTTGAATGTTTTAAAAAGTAAATATTTCCTTTACCCTGCCTCATTAATCAGCCTTCAATTATGGTCATCTCTAATTTTGTTACACATGCACATACAACTAACAATGTGTTATCTAGATGCTTCTTGAGTAAAAAATTAGCTTCTGGATAACATATTGTTGGCTGTACATATATCTCCAGAAAGTCAGACAACAGAAAAATTAGACTGATCACTGGAATTTTCAGTTAACATGACAGGAAATTTGTGGTTTTTACAAAGTCAAGATTCTGAACAACTGTAGCCAATAATCAGACATTATGTTAGAAAATCAAAACACTCTTAAGTCATAATGTGGCTACACTGTTGCTTAAATACCAATAGCATTAATACTCCTAAGCAGACATTTTATGGACTTTCGATCCTGGTCCAATCCATCCCAGTGTTGTGGAGAACTGAATTGCAATATGTTTGGGAGTCTTAGATATAGTAACTGTTGGAATTATATAACTATACCAAAAGTGTAATATTAATTAAATTATTAAGCTTAATCTATTGATTATTTAATCTTCTTATCAGCATAACATCAAGAAAATAAGGAATAATATTGAAAAAAGCAACCAGAGAGGCCAGCCGAGGTGTTTAAAAGTTAACGGACAACAAATCACTTGGGATCAATTCAAAAGTGCATTTAACTGGGACCAGGAAAGTTTCTCCCTCCCACTGCACAAAAACCTCACATTACAGCATTTTGAGCTTGACCCAGCCAGTAAAATGAGGAATAAGCTTGCAGAAGATGTGCTTGACTCCAAGATGCTATTTCTCATGTAGGTACAAAATCACTGCTAATTCTATTACTACAATTAATGATAATTTGATTATTAAAGTGAATTGCATGTAGTTTTTTTCTAATTGTCTAGCGATAATTCCACTTGTTTAGCCCTGCCGTTAATTTAATCTTGCTGCTGTCAATTGTTATTTCATCTTTTCATAATCAACAGTCTAATATTTATGGTACAAATAAGCATATTTCATGCATCAGTTATATGCAATTTTACAGCTAAGTCCATTGATATGTTATACTATTAGAACATGTTCAAAATTCAGTAAAAAAGTGTTATATTTATCCTGCTTTTAGTCCACTGTTGAGTAACATTTTTATATTTATGCAAACCAAATAATATTACAGTACATTAGCTCTTTTCACTTATATCACAGAAATACCAGGAACATATTACAACCAGTACTGGAGAAGATGAGTCTGCCCTGGATTCTGTTAGATCTCTTTTAGGGCACACTTGTGAACTTGTCAACCTATTTAATGACAGGATTTAATGATTAATGACAGGACTTTACAAATGATTCAAGACTGGAGAAGCTTAACAACTTTTATAGTTGGATGTGTCACTGGGAAGAAAGCACTGGAGAAAACAACAAAGAATTTATCTCAAGCAAATTATGGTTTGATTTACAATCCATGTGCCTTGGTTTCCAGTCACTGGTCCACTACAAATTATGCAGGTTTCTCAGCTCAGGAATTAAACCTTCCATTGTGAATTAAAACTGTGTGGAGAACCACTTCTGTCAAATTTATTCATGTAACGGTCAAAATGACAATCCTACTTTCTTACAGCAACAGTCTTCACCAAATTCAATTAGGCTGAGGCAAACCACAATTAGCCCTAAACGTAATGCATTTTGTAACAGTACCTGTATAGATCAGAGGCCATCACTTCCAAGTTAAAAAAACACTTAATCTCTGGGGGCTAAGTAGAGTCATGCTGATAGGTGCAGAAAATTTTTTAGTTCGTGTTGTAACAGGCCTTTTTTTGGCTAAGGATCAATTCACTATGTTGAAGGGCAGTTATATGGCTGTGATAACATGATTTAATAATGTTAGATTATCTGAAATGTGAAATCTCAGCCCTTGCAGGATAATATTTTTTTTCCTTTGGAATTTTTGAACAAATTGATGCATTTGCTTCTTCCCTGGCTGTAGCTTAAGGTTCCCATAGGCATGGCAATTCTTTCACATGAAAATACAAAAATTAAAGTTGTTGTAAATACCAGTAGTTTGTTTATTAGCCCGCCTTATATATAACTACTGAAGCACACCTGTGTGTAGGGTGTGTATGACCAGTAGAATTCTTATTACAGCCTTAATATATGCTTATTTCTATCTAGAATTAAAAGGCAGTTGTATTTGTTTGTTACAAATATACACCATAACTTAAGAATTCTCATTTTGCAAAGGATTGAATTAGTAGTCACAGGATTGAATTTAGTTTGTGAGTGATTTGCTCCTGTGGTTGAAGGTGCTACTTATTTTGAAGATTAGCCCACCAGGGATCAAAAGTTGTCAGATTTATTTGAACTAGAGTTTACACGGCTCATTATGTCCGTGGTTACATCGTAGTCAACTGAAATTGAAATAATTATGAGATAAATTACTATTGACAACATTCTAAATCGAAGCGACAAACGATTTCAGAACTTACAAGTGTCAAAACCCTTTGAGCACCATCTTGATGCTTACGCTTACGAATGTTGATGACTTGGCTTCGAATGTCGTTACATGATGAATTTTTCCTTTTAAACTTAATTCACATGACCTGTTTTTCCCACCTCGCGTAGTCGAGGCGATTTTGCAATTACCAACGATAATGAATTCTAATTCTTTTTATGTGCAACTGAACATCCAAATCACTCCTCCCCAGTGCGGAAATTAGGTCTAATTGATTAGTTCTAATTGAGCAATGACTACGAGGTGATAGTGTTCAATGATGAGTAGCATGAGAAAATAGCATTAGTGTTGTTTCTCTGAATAGGCTTAATTGACAACTTGTGGATTGGTCTGTCATATTCACTACTCTGGGTCTTGATTCTCGCCTTTCTGACCAGGCCATCGTTTCCTGGATATGTGGCAACGACACGAGCCAGCTTCCATTGTGATCTTTCCTGATTCGGGTCCAACTCCAAAACTAAATCATCAACCTCAACATTTTCTCTAGTTCAGAACCACTTGTTTCATGGTAACAGATTTGGTGCAAAGTATCTCATCCAGCATTTCCAGAATTCATTCACTCGATCTTGGGTACTTCTTAGATGTCTGGGGTTTACCCTTTCCTCAGATTCTGGTTGAGGGAGTGGGAGATGATGACCCATGAGAATATCGTTTGGTGTGATGGGTGGACCTTTCCAGATATCATTAGAACTTGGATACAGAGGACATCCATTGATGATTTAGGTTGTCTCCAACAGAAATGTTCTCTGTTGCTCTTCGGTAAAGGCTTGACTCTTGTAGATAGCATCGAGACCTTGTCTGACAGACTTGATGAGAGTTTCCACGACACCATTTTGATGGCTTGCATGAGGTATATTCCATAGCCATTTGAAATCACTACGGAAATCCTTGGATAGAACACTTTGAATCTTGGGAATGTTCCAGTTCCGCATAATTTCTTTCACTGACAAAGTTTGTACCACAGTCAGACTAACAAACACTTGGGTGACCACACAAGCTCGTGAAACGACGGAACGCCATCAAAAAGGCATCAGATGTTTTGTCATTGACAAGTTCTAAGTGAACTGCTCTTGTTGTCATGCAGGTGAATATTACGACTTGAGCTTCTTCAGAATCTTCCGATTAAGCTTTATATGCAAGGGTCCAAACATGTCAATGGCGGTGTTGGAAAAAGGGGGAAAACCTGCTGCCACTTGTAAGGAGGGGATCTGCCCCATTAGCTGGTCCAGCAGTTTCTTCCGAAGTTTCCTGCAGGTGGTGCACTTTGTAGTGAGACTTTGGACATGCTGCAAACTCCTATTATCCAGTACTTTCTTCTGGCTTCATGAATTAAGCTCTTGTAGCCACACTGCACGCCTGGTGTGCAGATGACGCAGCAGCAGCTTGACAAGTAGATGGTCGTGTGGTAGGATTACTGGTTTTCTCATTTCTGGTGGGGACGATCTGGCATCTTCGAGACGTCCATGAGCTCGAATTAGACTGTCTTCGTCCAGGCTTGGAATCAACTTCTTGTCAATGATGGATGAATCTAAGTGTAGTTGGCTCCACTTGAACAGTTGATTCTGAGACTCTTTCAATTCTTGAACAGTGATAGGGCCTGTCTTTGCATTCTTCTTTCTAGCATTTTGGGCGAAACGGCGAACGTAAGTGAGTGTTCTCCGTATCTTCGGGAGTGTTGAACAGGTCTTCAGTAAATGGTGAAGAATGGTGTTATCTTCTCCTAGTTTGGCATTAGCTTCTGCTGTGGTAGCTTCGTGTTTCACAGCATTAACATTTGCTATGGCTGTTTCATGCTTCTCAGATGTGTCAGCCGTCTCTGAGGTTTTCATTTCCTTCAAGACTTCAACTTCTTCTACACGAGTACTTTGGTCTTCAGCTCGAAAACTGGGCCATTTGGCTTTGGGCAATTGGAGGAAAGATGGTCCCTCTAGCCAATCTGTAAGTTGTGATAGTTCGGTTTCTCTTGTGAGTGTGTCAGCGGGATTACTCTTCGACCTTATGTAGCAGAAGTCATCAACTCCGACAGTTTCTTGTATCTCTGCTACTCTCGCCGATAAGAAAGGCTTAAACTTTTGTGATGGGGTCTTTATCCACGACAAGACAGTAGAGAAGTCCACCCAGAAGATTCTTTTGCAATCTTGGATGTTTGCGAACTGCAGTGACGTTCTGCAAGTGTCGTACATCCTTGTAACTGTTAAACAACCCATGAGTTCCAGTCTTGGGACTGTTTTCGTTTTCATTAACATTCATTAACTCCCAATGGAGGAAAATGACTGCGCTGTATGCTTTCTTGCCTCCATCACAGAATCCATGGACTTGCGGTACCCCAACTGCATGACTTGAATTCAACTTTTGGTTGAATTCAAACGCTAGAAGATGATTCATGGTTTGCACATTTTCCTTCCACTTGCTTTGAACGCTTGCTGGCAGGATCTCGTCCCAGTCATACCCAGAGCTCCACAAGTCTTGTAGGTCGATTCTGAACTTGATTGCTACAGGCAGCCTGAGACCAATGGGATCCCAGAATTGACCAACAAGACCTAGGTAACGTCTCTTTGTCAGGACATCCAAGTGGCCAAGCTCATTCTTTTTCAAGGTAAACTTGTCTGCCTGTTTATCCCATCTTAGACCAAGTAGGTCTGTGTATCTTTCACCGTTGGATTGGTCAATTCCTGCCTGATTGGAATGCCAAGCTTTGATGTGGAAGTGACCTTTCTTGAGGATAGCGTCAATGTCATTGGTAATCTGTTTTGCTTTTGATTTAGTTTCTCTGGACCCACCAATATCATCCACGTACACATGGTCTTGAACTTCCTTTGCGGCTTCCGGAAAGTTCAATCTGAGCCATTGATATACAGTTGGTGAATCAGTTGTCTTACTCCTCCACAGAAATCTGTGATAAACTTGGTCATCTGGATGCACCAATACTTGATTGAACATCTTGCGGACATCGCCAGTGAATGCTACTTCGTTCCATCGCCATGCTGCCAGTACATCGAGGAGACTATTGATGAAGGTAGGACCTTTCTCAAGATGATCGTTAAGGGACAAACCATCGTGACCTTTCGAAGATGAGTCATAGACAAGTCGAAATTTTGTCGTCCTTTCTGGCGTGAACACGGCTTATAGTGGTAGGTACCATTCTGGTTTACCATGGTCGATTTGTTCAGGTGGAACGTTGGTCACAAAGTTCTGCTCTAGTAACTTTTGGACTTCCTCGTCAACAACTTTGAAGTAACCCTATTTCCGGAACGACTTTTCAGCCAAAAACATCCTTTTCAGAGCAATGTCGTAGTTACTTCGTTTGGGAGGTCCTCCTTCTTTCCAGGGCATCTTCACTTGTATTCTCCCGTCGACTTAAGTAGTTGAAGCTGCAAGGGACTTCATGAACTTGCTTTCACATGACACGTTTTCACTGTACGTACAGAGTTTGGTTGGTCTGACGCCAAGGAGGTCTTGGTGAAGAAGTCTCGATATCCTCCACGGCACTTACTGTCCCGACCTCTATAGACTGAATTTCAGATGTGGCAGAGCTGTTTGACTCGAACTGTCCCAAAACGTACCATCCAAGGTTCTCCTGGTTCTCCAGACGCTGTGTGGATATCAACGAAGGCTTCTACGAAGTCTGTACTGTTAGGAGATCTATGGCACGGCCCGAAAGATGTAGCTTATCTGAAACGTTCTTCAGATGGGTGTAATGTCCCACTTGCTCCTTAGAAATTGTTTTGGCACTACTGCAAGGTCTTGTAACAGTGTACACCTGAAGGGTCTTCCAAATATCCTCGTCAGTAAGTGAGGCAACTGTGATATCAATTATCTGTGAAGGTTCGCTCTTTTTCTTCCCACCAGCCAGATTCATAGTGAGATGCATTGCTGATCCACTTAAGCCGAGTCGTCTAGCGGCATTTTTGGAGAGTAGGCTAGTATTCGATCCAGAGTCCAGCATTGCAAAGACCTTGACAAAGTTTCCATTTCTGGTCATGACTTTAACATTTAGTGCAGGGCACAAACCAGTAACGGGTTTTAACTTGCTTTTCTGGTACACAGTATTTCCTTCGATGTTGCTGTTCCATGTAGCAGATGGTCCTTGGAATTGACTTTGGAAATGTGCTGCTTTTGGATTCAAACTTGTGTTTGTGTCACCAGCCTTTTCATTGTGTAGAGACCGGTGGTGGTTTTTTCTGCATTTGTCGCAGGTTGAACCATCAGGTTTTTTGCAATCGTTTGTGTGATGCGCTTTCAGACACTTGCGACATTGCCAATGTACCTTAACAATCTCCCACTTTTGATTGACTTTTAAATTCTGGAACTTAGGACAGGCAGCCAGGTGATGTTTGGGTTTAAAGTCAAGTGGACACGTTTCATCATCAGTTTCTTCGCTGTTAGTGGCGTTATTTTCTGTCTTTTTGGGACCTTTGTCTCGGCGACCTTCATTTCTTCCCTCAGAGGAAGTGCTGGTTTTGTCTCGAGAGGGAATACTTGCTTCCTGCTGTAACCAGGCAATGAGGTTGCTGACGGTTTCGTCATTCCCTTCTCTTTTCATCTCTTTGCCAAAATTTGAATTGTCCTTTGGATAAAGTTTGGACAAAAGTTGGGACATAAGGAACAGTGCTTCTGAGGACTCTAGCACAGGACACCCATTATCTTCCACATTGTTTATGTAACAAGCTATTGTTGTGGCGAAGTGTGTAAAGGACTTAGAATCTCATTTGGCTGGGCTGAGATTGTTTATTTCAGATAGCAATTCATCCATTAGTTTTTCGCCTGTCAGCGAACTCGGTATCCAAGATTTTCCATGGGCTATCAATGGTTTTGCAGGTTTTCACCTGGTCAGTCCACCACGATCCTTGTGGGATCGCATTTCGGAAACGGTGCAATTGTTCGTCTTTATCTTGGCCATATTTCGTCATCCAATGACTGAATTCCTTTTTCCAGGTGGCATAAGATCTGCGACCTCTATCCCATGTTGGTACTGGCAATCGTCGTAGACCACTTAAATTTGGTTTTGATCCTAGGGTGTCTGCCATTTTTGCCACTGCTGTTGGCATTTACGATATTGATGATGTCAAAGCTTCCAAGGTTACAGAGCTTTTGGATGTTTCAGAGGAATTCTGTTCCTTTTGATAGGCAGCAAATTTCAAAGCAATTTGAAGAAAGTCAGCCTTGACTTTGTCTCCAAGTTTCTTGGTTGTTAACAAGAGTTCCTCGTCAGTCTCAGTGCTATCATCAACCAGTTTGTCTAAAATGGTTTCTTGCTGCTTTTTGATAAGCCTGTATCTTGTCTCCACTTGATTAAAAGCTGTTTCAAGTGTTTTTACTTCTGGTTTTACTGAGAAAATGATTTCAAATTCTTCTATTAACTCGTACAGGATTTTGCCAGCATTTTCCATCTTTCCTGTGAGGGTTTTGATGTCTACTTTAGGCGGCATTTTGAGAAGAATTCAACTTATTTAGGCTTTAGCTCCAGCTTCGTTTACATGCGGTGTTACTACCAGCAAGGTCGTCGTCCTTGATGTGGTAATCCAGCAACGAAGATGAAAATGAAATGAAAATGTCAAACAAATCAGATATTCTTACTTGTCCTTAGCAAAGACAGTTCAGCGTAATCTTGATGAAGATCCGGTGTAATTCGAGAGCATGCACGACGATTCCGTTAATCAGTGACGGCTCAACTTGACCTTGTGGTACGAAGTTCGGCGGTTGTCGATAATTTCACGATTCAGCGTAATCTTTGATGACAAATTTTGACTGATTTGCTTCTATAGTAAGTAAGTAAGTAACAACTTTGTTTACAGAGGGTAACACATAACAGTGAAAAACTGACAAACCAGTGGCCCTCTATCCTAAGGTTGAAGGTGCTACATATTTTGAAGATTAGCCCACCAGGGATCAAAATTTGTCAGATTTATTTGAAGTAGAGCTTACACAGTTCGTTGCGTCCGTGGTTACATCGTAGTCAACTGAAACTGAAATAATTACGAGATAAATTACTATTTACAACATTCTAAATCGAAGCAACAAAGGATTTCGAAACTTACAATTTGTGTTCCTGAGTGTCAGATCCCTTTGATCGCTATGTTGATGCTTACGCTTACAACTGTTGATGACTTGGCTTCGAATGTCGTTACATGATGAATTTTCCTTTTAAAACTAAAGTCACATGACCTGTTTTCCCGGCCTTGTGTAGTCGAGGTGATTTTGCAATTACTGACGATAATGAATTCTAATTTTTTTTACATGCGACTAAACATGCAAATCAGTGAGATTCTCAGGTACAGCTGTATATTAAAATATTGGTATAATAAAATATATAATTAGAATGCCTCTCGATAAGCGTATCCTGATGTGACCATCTGAATTAGAGTTCCCTACAACCCTGAATTGTCTGTCATCTACCTGGACTGAGAATGGAATGCAGTTATTCTCTACAATAGCATTCAGTAGGGCTTCCCCTATCACTGTCTTTGTTGATCGTGAAGACACTCTGAGACCATACGCTTGGCATAGGGCTATCAATTAAGTTTTGAGGTAGACTCTGCTCAGCGGGCCACTGCTTCGATGCTGATGAATAAAGGCAACCAGACGACCGTGTGACACCATCTTGTTTTCACTTTTATCGTTCAGAATGTCCTTAAAAAAGCCAGCTCAAAGTGTAAAATAATATAAAATTTATAATATTAATATTGTCAATCTAATGGGAACTTAACAGTGATCAGGGGAGAATTCATGAAGCTTGAGTGTAATGAAATCAATACATGTACTGTATGACATCCCTAAACAATTTAATTGTTGGTGTATTGTTAGTTTAGAAATTAAGACAATTGTTGGGAACAATAGATCATTACAATATAAATATGTTCATTTTAGGAGGGCTTCAATAATGATCTGCAGTATAATATAATTGTCAAATAGTAATAAATGGCAGACTATCAGGACTGATTTTTCAGTTCATTTCAATATTAAATAAAAACAAAACTTGTTGTCTTACACTGTAGGATACACTGTCTGTCTACTCTCTCGTATTTTCTTTCCTTTGAAGAACTCTTTTGCAAAGTTCTGCACCCTTTTTTACCAGTGCTGCTCTCCTGAAGTCTCTTAAAAATTGGGAAGCCCCCATGTTGATGTAATACACTAGTATGCCATCGAAAAGTCTCTCTATCAGTTCCTGTGCAAAGAGAGAGGTTCCAATTAGTTTTTTCTTTTTTAACAAAGTTCCTATTTTTAATCAACTCTCATTATATGTTTCCTTTTTCCTTAGAAGCAAGGCCCCATTCTTTGGTTTCATATTAAATAACTTTTGTAAAGTTAAAGTACCTTCTATACAAAATGAACCTCAGAAATTCAGTGGCTTGCTAAAACACTATTGAGCCTTCAGATTTGTGGTCAGTGGACAAGCAGCTGTCCAGTAAGGGCTTGACCAGTGAAAAGGCAACAAATTCTTAACCCATCAGATCAGGTCAGGTTATAAAGCAATGGATGTGCCTTTTTTTCTTAATTTTTTGTTCATTACATTGGTAAACTTAACCAAGTAATATTGTATTCAGAATTTATTATAAGATATTTAGATTTTCTGGTAACAATTAAAATCGACAATATCAAACTTTCAGTGATGTACCAATAATCAAGTTAGTGAGCCTTTTATCTAATGCATGAAATATATGTCCATTACCTTGTCTTTAGTGGCATCGTCTTGGAAACACTTTAACCAAGTTGATTTCAATTCTTTATCTTTAGATACAGAATTGACAGCTGCTTCCACCATCCCTTCACATGCCCTCTTCAAAATGTGCATGTTCAACAAATCCACTCTCCTCTGTTCAAGATTTAAGAAGAAAAGGTAGGCCTCATTGGCAATACTGTCGTGAGTCTGTTACTTGCAAGGTTTCTGAGAACTTGGAACTTTCCTCTAGATGATGATACGGTCGAATGATGTTTTCCTTTAACAGTTCACAAACTCTTTGCTGATTTTCAACAGTAGCCAAAGTGGAACTGGAATTTGTATGAACATTTTTTGGACATACTTGCATGCTCGGGAGAGAACTTTCCTCACTGCCCAGCCACTAACTTTGTGTGCAGATGGCAGGGATCTGTTCACGATTCAGCAGTATTCAAGGGCAGTATGGTCCATGCACACCTTGAAGATGGGGGTGGACAGAATGGTTGCCCGCTTGGGGATCGTGGCTATGGGATCCAGCCATATTTATTGACCCCTTTCAGGCCTGATGATGTTTCCACTGGACCTCAAAGGAGATATCAAAAGGCTCATACAAAAACTAAGAAAAACCATCGAGAGGGCCTTTAGCCTATGGAAGTCCAGATTCTGATGCCTCGATGTATCTGGTGGGGCATCTGTGCTGCACAATATGTGTATATATTTGACAAAACACCACTTTCTGATTATATAGAGCAACCTCCTCGTGAACCAGACTTGGTGATTGAGGTACCAGCTCACCTTCATAATAATGCTGGAGTATTGGTGAGAGATCACCTTATAAATAATGTGTTTACATAACTTTACTTTGCCAAACATTTTCAGTTGGAAGGTGTAAAAGCAGGAACATCCAAGTTACTTTTTGCACCAGGAGAGATTTCTGCAAATTGTTGCTAGATTATAGTTCATGTGGTCAATATATCATATCCTCATAATTGTATGCTAGCAAAGTGCTTGAATGTGATTGGTTCTCAGTCCACTTCTCCCCCTCCCCTCCCCCCTTTGGTAACTATGGCCTTAGGATGTTCTTAGCTGGAGCCTTTCAACAAGTTATTAGAGGTACAATGAACTTTGTTTACTAATTATTCATGACGTATTGAGTCACGTTTACTTTTTGCATTGGAATGTGGGTTAATGTTGAGTAAATAACACAAACATAATGTTGTAAACAAGATAAACATAATGTTATTTGCTTTATGCAAAGTTTAACTGAGTATTCTCAGGGTTGTAATAACCAAAGAACAGAATTCTGTTCATGCAAATGACAAGATAAAAATCTAAAATAACAGTAACATACTCAATCATTATTTTGTTGAACTAATTGTCTATTATTTCAGTCATGTTGGAAATTTTCCTGAACAAATGACCATAGAACTGAAGCGCATTAATTATCGTCAAGGTATCTTCAAGACTTGAATTCTTCCCCTCCTACAGGGAGAGTACTTGGTTGTATTAGTAGTTGAGGTAATATGGTTTTTGTGGATTTGATGTGTAGTCATCTTGAACTTTTGTGAGGCTTTGATTTTTGCCAGATTTATTTGTTTTTAGTGAAAATGTTTTGTTGGGGAATTTTGGGAGTTGATAACAAGTGAACCCTAGCACATGGAGTCTAATATGCAACAGTTCCATCAATTTTATTATTAATTTCACAAAGGTCTCATGGCAGGCCTTGATTTATAATGAATATTGTTAAGAAAAAATTGCAAAAATTCTGTTTGTGAGGTGCTTCCCTGGAAATATAGTTTGTAATTGTCCACAACTGGAGTTTCCACTGCAACCAAAATGGTAAAAGAAAAGTGTTAGTGTTGGTAACGTCTTTGTGTCATTCTAATGTAGTAGACACCCAGATACAACTAGGTTATGAATTAATAGTGTCAGTGTAGGATGACTGGGGAATAAATTAATATAAAAACATGTCGTGCAAGGGAAGTACCCATTTTGGCTATCAGCTTCCGATATTTGGATTGTCAAATTATGAGGGAACATGTTGTGGTTTATGTTGATTTTCCTTGTTGCATATTTTGATAGATGAATACGAGACGGAGGAAAATAAAATCAAAAAGGAAAATTTTGTACATAACACAATGTATAAATTTGTGTTGTTGTAAAATTATATTTTGAAGTTATCTGGCCCATTGGTATTCAACGTTGATCAAAGTCACGTGTCCAATGAACATCTCAGAATTCCAGTGTTGGCATAGAAATCTATACTATTCAAAGCTAGAATTGGTTTTGAGAGGGCTGCCTTAGAGATCAGTTTTTTTCAAAATGAATGTTTCAGCGCACAGGAAACACACCTTCACTCTCCTGATCTTTAAGGGGGTCAATTTCCAATTGAACCTTCCTCGTCTTCAGTTTGTAATATGTGGTAACTGTTTCAAAGTACTAAAGGAAAAATGGTCGTTGTCTTCCTTAGAATTCAATGAATCATACTTCATAATATCCAACTGTTCACTACCTCCTGGGAGATATTGAAGGCATGTTGCTTTTGGTGGACTGCTAAGCAGCCAACCAAAGAAAATGATATTATTGTAACGATATCCTAATAGCTCCATGTATGTAAGAGTAGTATTATGGATCAGGTTCCCATATACTGTACGGTTACTTAGTCCTGCCAACAGAAAATGTCATCTCATCTCTACGTTCAGTCCTACATCAGTTCCTGAAACTCTGGCAGCTAGAAACTGTGTACTATAGAATGGACTCCTGAAGTACATAAACTAAATACAAAAGTATTAGTTACATTTATATTGGAGACACTCAGTTGATATGGAATTTGCCATCGTTTGTCAAGGATACCACGCATTTTCTGCAGAGAATCGGGGAACTCAACAAAACAGGCCCCTTTCCCGAGGACAGTCTTTTATACTCTAATCACCCTGAAACGATTATAAAATATTTTGTAACTAATCTTAATAAACACAAACACAGCATCAGGGGCGGGCATCTCGTTTATTGATGTAGGATACAGCGAGCGTTACATCATCATAAAGAAAATACAGCAGTGAATAAACAGAAAAATTAAAAAGCAAAGTTGAAAGAGATGCCTTCGAGTGGCTCTTGCATAACTTACAAATTCTTAAATAGCCTACTAGCCCCTTAGGGATTTACGCCTAAAACACTTCTACAGTTAACACGAACCATATATAGTGAACATACTCCAGTGTAATTAGCGAAACGTTACAAAATATATTTATACTCTAATCACCCTGAAACGATTATAAAATATTTTGTAACTAATCTTAATAAACACAAACACAGCATCAAGGGCGGGCATCTCGTTTATTGATGCCCGCTTTCGAAAATACAGAAAGAGAACAAAGGAATCTAAGTGTGCAAACTTCAAGACACTGAAAGTAAAGATTCTAACTTATCTTAATATAGCCGCAGGAAGCTAGCCGTCCTTGGCTCGATCAGTCTTCCATCTGCCGTGACATAAAAGTGTAGATTGCTGATGCCTGCTCCTTAGCGGCCCCTGTTCTTAAGTTATGTAGATCAAACAAGTGTATAAGATATCCTAGTTCCGCACACGCATGCCAAGTCTAAAACTTTATTTTACTACGAATTTTTTGAGAGCAAAATATGCTATATCTTCGAGAAAATAAATTCATAAAATTAAAACTAAAAATTACATATAATAAACATCTGTTTTGCTCTCACATGTATAAATTCTGACAAATGCATCGCAAAAACTAACGTCACAACAACGAAGGCTAGCTAACTCGTTGCGGCGGAGAAAAGCCGTTAGGCAGTCACGCAAATTGCAGCTAAGCGAAGATTAGAAGGATTAGCCTGGGGGTCCGCAAACCTATTATATATCCTCAAAATCATCTCGGGAGTAACAGCGCCCCCCTTTTTATGGAAACAGGTTTTGCAAGCTCAATTTTAGCCGCCTCGAGAACACTTCAAGTCAAATCGCAAATCGGAAAGCCATACCGATGGTGTGCCAATTTATGCCATAACAGGCAGACTCAAGTGTGGAGTAGAGGGAACTCTGCTGCAGCAAAATACTCCAAATAAGGAGCAACTGACGTCTCATCAGACGGCAAACAAGCGACTTCCTCAAAGCGCGAAGACCACTCTCTAAATGTTTGAAAGTCACTTGAATAACGCTCTGTTGTTGAAGGGGCCTTTGCTTTAGAGGGACGCAAGGGAAGACCTTCCGTCGACTTGCGAAGCCGTCTGGATCTCTTGAGTGGGCAACCTTTGAAGTAAACACTCATCCCTTTGAAGACTTGAAAGATAACAAAAGAAATGTGAGAACAATTAGAAAAAACAAAAATGCAACAACACGCAGATCAAAACATAAGGAAGGCCCAGAGGCCTAAATCTTGCATTCAGCACACTATATACTGGCAGTCCTGCACAAAAACGGCATGGCTCAACGGGCTAAAACAGTGTAATCACCTAAGATCAACACGTGATAAACGGGCAGTCCCGCACAAAGATGACATGGTCCAACGGCCTAAAACAGTGCAATCGCCTAAGATCAACCCACGACAAACGGGCAGTCCCGCACAAAAATTACATGGCCCAATGGCCTAAAACAGTACAATCATTTAAGATCAACACATGATAAACGGGCAGTCCCGCACAAAGATGACAAGGCCCAACGGCCTAAAACAGCTTAATCGTGACCGCGCGGCATGACTTCTCCATAGACAGATTCTACTGGACATTGGACTGTACAGCGCCGACAAGCTACTAAAATTCTCCGAGCCAAAAGGGAACTATTATTTGCCCCATGGAGATAAACATCTTTACCGTTCTCAAGAGAAAATCAATAACAAAAGATCTGAAACCCCACCTACGATTCACCAAAAAATTAAAGGCCAAAAGGGAGCTGAAAGGCCAATAAAGAGTAACCAGTTCTATTAACAAAAACATATGTGGCGGAAGACATTTTTAACTAACGAAAACAGGTGGCACTAGCCAACAGGTTTCTCCTAGCCAACTAAATGCTAGGGAATATTGGAATAGAAACTGGGAAAACTTGAATTTTTTTTTTTTTTAACTGGGAAAGTAATCAATTGAACAGGGAGCCAAATAAGAGGTTACTTCATGAAAATAGCTATCTTTAACTGACCAGTCATCAACCGACGATCTTGCATAAGTAATCAGCTGAACGAGGTATCAACTCAGCCTCGATTTTGATATTACTTTCTTGGCGGTATCAAATATATCACCAGCGAGTTGAAGCGAACACAGTTTCATACTACCAGAATCGACGATAAAAGGTACAGTTTGGTTGTCTGTAAACCACTTAACAGAGCACCCTGAAAGAAGATGGGCAAACTTTTCAAAGCAAAACGAACACAGTGGAGTTCTCTCCACGTGGTACTAAATCTGGTATACGTCTACATAGAATCTCAGTTTTTGCGCAAAAACAGGCATGTTACCAATGGCAATGAAAGCAGCCAATCCAATAGCGCTAACATCCGAGTATACAATACGAGATAGTCTGCGAGCAACGTCTGCAAAACACTGGAATTGAGATAAGAAACATTGTTCTTCCAGAACTCCAACTGTATGGAAACTGACAACGGGTTAACAACAGCAGGAGCACACGCGCACTCGACCACTGAACCTGTGGCCAGAAGATCAGAAATAGCCTGCTCGACAAATCACTGTACTGGACTGGATGGCTGAGTGATTATTAGAAAACTGAGCTAAGGGTAGAATGTAAATAAAGAGAATCTGATACCCATCAAAAATAGTATCGCGAATAAAGCAAGAAGCACCTATATGATTTGAAAACTCTACATTAACCTTAAGGTTGCCTTTAACTTAAATATAATGCGTTCCGTCCTGATAATCAGTCTTTTATTCACTCATTCAGTCATCAGGGCTAGTACAATCGTTAACCCTCGGACTAATACTCCCATCGTGGTACAAGGAGGATGAAACCCCCTCCTTGGGTTTTCGTTCTATTAAGGCACAGAAAATAAATTTACATTCATTAAATAGAAAACCCTGAGCCTGCTCTATAAAATAATGCCAGAATTTTTGGCTGTGACGTCGCATGACGTCATTTGACCCGCCATCTTGGATTTTACTATTTTCTTAAAAAAGTCAACAAATAATCTAGAATGCTTATGAAGCCAGAATGCTTATGAAATGTACAATTTGGTGAAATTCAGCAAAATGATGAACAAAGCTGAAAAAAAAAAATACAGAAGTATGTCAAAAAAGTTGATCTTTGTCTAGACCTATAAGAAGTTTGCGGTTGCCATGACAAAGTCAAAAGTAATGGACGCAATTGACATATCCAAAATTTACGCGAACGATGAATGAACAGCTACAGAAAATTTTCAGCCCCTTAGAGAAAATTGTCTTTTCAAGACTTCCAAAAACCTTGAATCACATGGTTCAACAAAATTATCAATAAGTTCAACTGGGTCAAAGTCTCCCAATCATTTGATTAAATTGAATAAATTATATACTCATCTTATCCCATTCTCTTCAATGCAGCTTGGTATTTGCCATAAGTATGTATTTTTACTGCTTGGAGGGGCTGCAGCGGCTCCTCTAAAACGGCTTGGGTAGGAAGATGGATTTGCTCAGTGGCTTCTTTGGCCGCATCTGAAACTCTTGTCTGCTAGTTGAGGCTGACGTCCACGAAAGGACTGCATGCGAAAAAAACAAAAAGGCTGATTAGAAGAAAAATAATTGGACAGGCCATGAGTGGATGGACCTTCAGTAGATGTAGAGCGGGTAGCTGTAGAGTTGGCCAGCTAGACGCATTTTTCCGCTTTTTCTCCCGGATCTTAGCTAGCGTTCGTATTTCGGCTGGTAAGAGCTTTTCTCTTCCTCTGAATCTTCGGCGAGTTTGTCCGATTCGTACTTGCACTGCTGCCCAAGCAGCGGGGTTCTTGTCCGCGGAACGAAATAACTTGGCTGCTGAAAGGTTTCCTTTTGAGATGGTCTTGCTGGTCCCGTCTGTTGCATCCAGCAGAGAGTTGCTGAACTCGTATTGTACTTTAGAGTTAAAAGAACTCGAATCCTTGGACACCGTTTTTAGCCTCTACAGTTGAGACTGAGTGGCAGCTTGTTTCTCGTCGAGATCGCGTTTGAATGCAGCGAACTTCCGATCAAACTTAACGTCCAAAAGACGAGGAAACAATGTTCGTGAAGCAGTCTCATGAAAAGGATCTCCCTTAGTGAAGGATTGCGCGATCGAAGCGGGAACGCTCGCTCGTTCAGTATCCGACGACATAACAGCAAAAGCAAAGTTGAAAGAGATGCCTTCGAGTGGCTCTTGCATAACTTACAAATTCTTAAATAGCCTACTAGCCCCTTAGGGATTTACGCCTAAAACACTTCTACAGTTAACACGAACCATATATAGTGAACATACTCCAGTGTAATTAGCGAAACGTTACAAAATATATTTAGTTTCACGGGACGTTGTTGCCATGTTTCCCAACCTTGAGAACAATTTGGGAATTAATGCTGTTATAGAAGCATGAGAGGTTAGAACAGTCAAATTTCCAGCTACTGATTGCATAGTTGAGGCCGTACAAATTAATTACAAATAATTACAAATTATTTTTTTGAAGATGACAACTTTTTTCAGATTCACGGCGCGGCCATGGGTCCTAAGAACGCATGCAGTTACGCTGATCTAGCCATGGTAATTATTGAGAAAAGACCCAAATCAGGGGAAATTAAACCCAACCTGTGGTGGAGGTACAGGGATGAGATTTTTTATCTTTGGACCCAAGGTCCTGTTAGACTCGATGAGTTTACGCATTTTATTAGTTCTTTGTATCCCACCATTAAATTTACTTCAGTTTCATCTCCCAATTCACTTTACGTACTAGATCTTACTCTCAATCTGGTGGACGGTTTCATCCAGAGTGGTATCTACTCCAAACCCACGGATAACCATATTTATTTGCTACGGAATCGCGCACATCCTGCCCATGTTACCAGAGCCATTCCCTAGCTACCAGGATTCGAAGGAATTGTTCTACTGATGAGGCGTTTAGTAAACGCTCTTCCGAGAATCAGGGCTATTTATATAACCAATTGGCGAAACTCGAACACAACAGTTGTGAGTTCCCCGGCAATAACTACAAGCATCGTTGATTCGTTCCACGAAAGCGGCAGTTCTCTACAATCTATTTCCTCTTCAAAGTCAACCAGTGCTTTTCTAATATCCTCACTCGATTCCTTTGTGATGTTGAGACTGCTCAAGTCAACTCTGTCTCGATCGACATCTGCGAGTCTTGTTAAATACCCAGCAAATCTTTTCAGGGACACTGAGCAACAACGCTAATCTGATCACTTTACCTTTCTAGGGTAGAAATCCAAGAGAATCGTCAGATCTCTTTTGAGTTCAAACCGGGTCAGCTTCTTTACAACGTCAAGCCTTTGCATTGTACGCATCAGTTCTTTCAAGAAAGTCACATCTTCCCACGAAATCTTTCCTTCATGCTCTAAAGAACGAAAAAGTTGTGATAGTTCCAGCATCTTGTTTTGAGATACATCCAGTACAGCAGCGACGAAGTCTTCTCAGTGCTTCTTTCAAATCATCATTAATTTGCAGCAGAACATTCTTATAAGCCTGTCGAAGTTGGTCAGTCGCTGTACAGGTATCAACAGATGTCATGACGGCTGCCGTGCCCTGACAAGGACCGACCTTTTATATGTTAGCATCTACGAAACCCAGTAGGGTAGTGTGCGTCTTTAAAAAGACTATCAACGTATGCAACCCTTCTTCTTCCCCTAAGATAAAGCATGGGAGATGGTGCGCACGACGCGATTCGTGCACCGTCTTCACTCGCGCCCCAAAGAGAATCATACACTACAACAGGCAACACAAGAAACTATTCCAAATGGTTGATCATGTGACACATATCAGGAATATGTTTTCAATGGCCGTTTTAAAATACTCCTATTCACAGCTGTCCATGTGAAAATTAGCTAACTATGCAAGTTAGGTTGCGTAGCAAGGGCTGGAGAAAAATGGGGCGCGAGTTAAAACGGTGCACGCGAGAGAGACGCGCGAGAAAGAGAGAAAAACAAAGAGGGGTGAATTAGAACGGCGTGCGCTAGTAGGACAGAAAAATGGGGCGCGAGTTAGAACGGCGGCGCGAGAGAAAGATACGCGAGGAGGAGACAAAAATGAATAATCATGTGGCGCGATTTAGAGCGGTACACGCGAGGAGACACACGAGGAGAAGAGAGAAATGAGGCGTGACTAAGAACGGGTGCGCGCGAGGAGGAGAACCACGAAGAAAGAGAAAAATGGGACACGAGTTAGATTGGCGTGTTCGAGAGGACACAAAGAGAGCAAAACATTAGGCTCGAGTTAGAACAGCACGCGTAAGGAGCAGACGCACGAGGAGAAGAGAAAAATGTGACACGAGTAAGAATCGAACGGCACGCGCACGAGAGAGACACTCGAGGAGCGGAGCAACATGAGACCCGCGTTAGAACAGTGCGCGCGAGGACACACAAGAAGAAGAGAAACTTGAGGCGCGAGTTAGAACGGTGCACGCGAGGGAGAAGACGCGCTAGTTGAGAAACGATGATCGCTTGTCAGTTACACCGTCTGTTAAGCAGGCTACGCAAGAGTTAGCACAGGTTTAAAGCTGGAGGCTGTAACATAGAAGAAATAATGAATTCGTTGCTCTTGCAGTATACCATGAAGACGACACAAAATGCGGTTTCATCTGTTGTTTTGTCTTGCCTAAATCTTTGCATTTATCGTCAATGCTTTAACGAAGATAAATGATTTAAAATACATCGCTAGAACTGGGAGGGAAAAGACAAAGCGCAGATTTAACGACCAACACTTTGACCATTCTGAACCAGTGTTACAGTGATCACTTCAGTTGGGAGTCTCATAAGGAGTCTGATAGTTTTAAAATTATGATCGTTTGGAGATGAAAAGTTTCACCTCAAAAAGAGTCCTTCGGTGAAAACTCTTAAAACAACCGAACAAGATGGAACAAGAACAGAAATGAATCGATCATTTCCATTTGATTGTAGGTCGTGTTTCTTAGCGATAATGAACCCAGGCATCCGCAATATCTTGCTGTCTTCTCTGTTATTATTGTCTTTGTTTTCGTCTTTGTTTTGTTATATTGTTTGTTGCTTTTTTTTTGGGGGGGGGTCCCTCTCAACAGGAGATTTGTTATACCCCCACTAATAATGTGGTTTATCCTAGTTAATAAGAAAAAGTATCACACCTTGTTTAGTACATGAACAAGTTTATTTCTTACTTCTTGACACATTTCTGAACTGCCTTAAGTTTTTATATTCTTCGGAACTGTCCCGCCATCAGTCATAACACTTCGTTTGGTTTCTTTGATTCTTGGATTCTTTGTTTGAGTTCGATATTGCTTCGTTGTGGTTAGGTTCGGTTTATCTTTCAATGCTTTTTGGTAATATTTTTCAAAATTTTTCTCTTTTTTTTTTCATTTTTTTTTCTTTCTTTGTTTTTTGTCTTGTTTTTCATTTTTTTTGTTTGTTCGTTTTGTTTTCCTTTTTTTTTTTTTAATAGATTCAACTACAACTAAACCCCAGCAATAAATAAATCTATTTGGCGAGCCTAAAAAGTTGACTACCAGGGGCAATCTCCCTGACAAGTCCTCCAGATCGAACGGGAGTTTCCAAAAATGTTGTTTTTCTTTCTTTCAGTTATTTGGAGAAGAAAAAAGCAAGAGCAAATTCGATCCTCTGACAAATCAAACTGAGATCTGGGAATGCACCCTTAAAAAAAAAACCTTCAAAATCAAAATTTCTTGCCTAAGTTATGCGATTTATTACTGAGGTTCAATCGCAGTTTATCTTTCTGTTTTTTTAGAGAGAGTATGGTTTAAAGATTATCTTCCCCTCCTCCTTTACCTGGGCTTGGGACCAGCAAGATCTCACTGCCAAGCAGGTCAATCCAGGCGGAGTTGCATAACCAAAAAAAAAAAAAAATGTTCGCGTTTTTCTACTGTAAGATGGCAGTGAGCTGCTCGATCATGTCGTTAATGATCTCCTCATCGGTGAAATGGTTACCAGCATCTGAGTTATGTTTGGAGAAGACTGATTCAACATGGACACGGAAATCCTCCTAGAAATACACATACATAAACAGAGAGGTCAGGTTTTATTTACATGTCTGGAAAATATTCAAATCTGCTATAAAACGTTTTCGTACTTAACTCTGTGCTAGATAGCCTTTAAGGAAAGAAGGGTGGCAAAAAGGACTGTAAACCAAAAGGGTAGTAACTATATTGAACTATCAGGAAGTACAGCCGCAACTAAGCACAAACTCCTTGCAGAAATTGTCATCCAAAGCTTACGCTTGACCCATCTTTAATCAGCAACGAAGTGGAACAATTTCTTCTTCATTTATCGGTCTGAAATTGTGTCATTTCGGTAAAATTTGCTCTTGTAAGGCAAAGAAGTTAAGTCTCCGATTGAAAATCGGACTTCTAAAATTTGATTTCAAGAATGAATTGGTAGGCCCGGTCCAAACGCCGCTCCACTCATCAGCAGAACCAAACTCAACAAAGTTCGACTTTGGAGCGACTTTGGAGCGACTTTGGAGCGACGGCTGATTCAGACGGCGTAATTGCGTCGAACTTAATTCGGGAAGGTCGTGGTAAACAATTTTCGATGAGAAAATATGCGTTCTGAATTGAAGAACTCTGTCCAAATAGAAAAGCTGCGACTAATATCTCGCTGTTATAGCAATATTTAAGCAAGCAAATTCAATCGCAAGGTTCAGTTTTTGTAATTCGACCTTCGAAGGGGAATCTCATAGGCTGGGCTAGCATCACGGAGAAACAGCAAAAAAATGAATTTGCGCTAAAGAAACTCGCTCATACCGTCCCGTTTGTCATAAACCGAAGGCATAAAGGGAGCGCCGAAACGACTTCGAGTCTCATGCATGACTGGTCACGCCACTCAATTTTGAGGCAATCACGAGTGCCGTTATATGAAAAATATATCACAGTAATTTATGCAATAGGTTCGGCACATAAGAGCGCCGTATTAATCAGCCACCGCTCCATAGTGCGAGACTGACTTCAGAAAAACTGTTTGCATGTTTCAATTTGATTTGATTCAACTCATTGGAATCTAACTTATCTTGTGTATCCATATTTTGTATTTTTGTAATGTCTTATAATTGTAATAGTGTAGTGATGCGTCTTTATACTCGATTAGCTTTGCTAAACGCAGGTAGTCTTGGCTCGTAATTTATCCAAAATACGGAAATAGATAAGCAAATAAATACGTTTCAGACCGTTCGAGTCTTGAACCAATGCGTGAAGACCACATGTATCATCCTAACCAATCACACTAAAGCATATTGCACAAAGAGGGTCATTACTGATTTCTAGGAATATATTGCACTTTGGGGTCCTATATATAATCAACTGAATAATAGCGAAAATCGAAAATATATATCTAACAAAAATTGAAAAGAAATAAAGATTATTGCATATTATTGTCAGCTTACCCAATTTCCCAGTTCCATCAACCGAGTGTAACAAAACTCAAAACAAATCTTCAAAACTTCCTTTGGCTCAGTTTGGCGTTCTTCGTCGATCGCCGGCATCATGAAAACTTCAGCGACAACCTCCCCAGCAATGACAACAAGTAATGTCAGCTTACTCCATGGGTTGACGACCTGTTTCTTTTCCATTTGTTCCTCAAAATCGAACAACACTTCTCGAACATTCTTTCTCGATTTCATCAAAGATCTAAGTTTGCTGTTAGTTAATCCGTCGGTGAAAATTTCCGTCGTTACTTTCACGAGATGCTTCGCAAATAGCTCGATCGACGACGCGGACTGATAGCACCGCGATTCCGACCCTTGCCTTTTCCTCGCGTAGTCCTCAAGGAAAAGGGTTAGATCCCTTCGGCTTTCAAATTCTTTTAAGACTTTGATAAGGTCTCGTCTTCGTAGCACATCCAGGACTTTCTTCAGGGAACCCACGTCTGTCCATGAAATCTCCCCGACGCTTTCAAGCGAACGTAGAATGTTTAATGCTCCGTTTGTTCCACTCGGAATACGTGGTTCGTAGTAAAACTGAAGCTTTACCAGCTGATCGTTTTCCAGATTATCAACAATTTGAATTAGCGCAGCTTTATAAGCCTTTTCAAGCTCATCAGCGATGGTATTCGGTGTTTGCGATGACATGATGGCGGGCGTCATCTGAGGCGGTCGGAGAGAGTGCGCGGGGCCGATCTTAAAAGGAGCAATAAAATGACGTCATTATACTTCTACCACAATGACCATGGCAACATGATTGAAAATCCTGACGACGGTTGGTCAAAAACAGAACTATCCGGACCTATCCGCATTTTATCACGTGCTTATCACGAGTAGTCCCTCTTTAGCTTAGTCCTTCGTGCGTGAACGCCTGGTGCGTGAACGCACGACGGACTAAGCCCGAAAGAGGGACTACTCATAGTCTACTCACACTGTATCATGTAAGTTAATCTGTCTAGGCATGACTCATTTTTGCTCATGGATGTTATTGCTCATGGATGTTACATCCATTAGCCTAGTAGGCAATCGGATGGCGCTCACTCACTCACTCACTCACTCCATTCTGATTAATTTATTTATTAAAACTGGATTAAATAGGTTTTTCCTGTCCCTCCCCTGCTCAGTATGGTTTTTGTCCCAAATACTTCGTCCTGTAAGTTTGGCAGGTTTTAGGGGGGACTAGACAGGCGAAATTTTTGTCCGACAACATGGAGTTTATACATGGCGGTTAACGCGGCACGAAGATGGTTTTTGGTTCAATCTTTGGAGTTGTAAAATGGAAAGTTGTTAAGCTAAGGAACAGTAGCTGCGACAAATGGATATGGAAAGACTTACTGTACCATTTTTGCGCGGCAGCATAGCGTATCGCGGCACGAGGATGGTTTTTCGTTCAATTTTAACGAGGAGACCTTCGTGGATTGGTAAAATGGAAAATTATCAAGCTAAGGAACACTAGCTTCGGCAATGGACATTGAAATCCTGAAAGCTATGATGCTTGCCTCGAAATCTTTAAGGCTACGATGCTAAAAAGGGACGATGTCACGACCGAGAACGAATCGTTTTTAAGTCTTTTAAAATGTCACCTGAAGGAGGAAACAATGCAACGGGGAATGGATGCTGTTTCATCTGGAACCTAGGGTAAGCCTCCTTGTTGTGTCGTATTTATAACTATGCCTTTTGTAAGGGGGGATTATTTCGTTCGGAAAGTAGCACTGCTACAAGGTCGATTCCGAAAATGGTCACGTGACAAAACATGGTTTTCTGACTCAAAAGAGCTGCCTTTCGCCATTTTGGGTCATTTTGGGTGTTGTCTCTACAGATTTATCTTCGATCGGTGTATATTCAATATTGGCGATTTATATTATCGGTGCTATGGATGTGGTATGTACAGAAAATGCTGGTAACAAGTCTCTCGTATATTCGAGGACAAAAGCATTATCGCAACCCTCGACTGGCCGGGGTAATTCGCAAGGCCAGGAGACGTGTAGCTTCGAAGAAGCTCACGTCGAGTTCCCCTCTCGCTGGGACTTAAATGCCGCAATAGTGGAAAGCGAGATTGAGCTAGAACTGCCAGATACTTATCAAACAAATGCTAAACAAATGCCAAATAATGTATACCAAACAACAAATGCCAAATACGAAATGCTGAACAACTGTGAAATACATGACCTATCAGATGAGCAATCGCTGAAACATGAAAATACCAAGGAGCAGAGCGAATCTGTTACGGTACCCGAGCAGTATATCGACGCATGTATTAGAAAACCTGAACTTCAAAATAAACATGGAACACCATTCCAGGCGTCAAGTAAGTTCAATTGTCTATGCAGTAGTGATAATCTTCAAGTTGCAAATGTACTCGAGAATAAAAGAAATATTCAGCTACGAAATTCAAGAGCAGTGATAGTCTTCCATTCTCGTTTACGAATGAGACGTCAAAGAGAGCCTTCAAGAATATCTTTCGGAATGGTTACTAGACTTTTTAACAGGAGACAGACAAGAAGGGCAGTCAAATTTTACATTAAGAGATGTGTCCCTGCATCATCTATGTTGAAGGTTACGCTTTGCGGATATACTCGTAATCATTTCTTTGACCAATGCACAAGATCGAAATTCACGGTTTTCCCAAAGAACAGTTTGAATAGACGTAATTTGTTTGTTGTTCGAATGAGGACATTTAAGCATAAAAAGTCACCTTTGTTTTGTATTGGTGCTGAAGACAATGTTTACCAAAAATTAAGGCAGCTCCACATTAAAATTTTGTATCATTTAACTAGCAGACTTGTATCACTTAGTGGAGATGTTGAGTTGAATCTAGGGCCTTCAAATCAGTCTAACGATGCCATGTGTAGTTCATCACCTACAAATTTTGTACCTCTATTAGAAACCAGATTGTCTAACTTAAACAGAACTGCAATTGATGTTGTAGGAGGTGGTGACTGCTTTTTTAGGGCTGTATCACATCAACTCTATGGCAATCCTAATAATCATTTTTATCTGCGCAGTGTCGGTGTTCAGTATTTAGTGCATAACCCTGAACAGTTTATAGAGAGTAACACTGAGCATTCTTGGCAAGATTATTTACAAAACATGTCAAATCAAGGAACATGGGTTGATGCTATCATAATTCAAGCAGTTGCTAACTGTCTTAACTTGTCAATTCATATTATTGAGTCAAATTCAGCCTTTTCTCCTGTTACTGTTGTTGAACCAATTAATGTGACAGATGTTAGGCTAAGAATTTACATTGGGCCTGTAGACGAAATTCATTATGTTTCTACAAGTCAGATGCAAAGGAGATACAGTAATAGTGAAACAAATAAAGACAAGAAAAACCAAGGTGCTCTAGAAAGGAAATTGAACCTAGGCCATATAAGGGAAATCGAGCGAAAGTCCTTTAGAAAACGGAAAGCAGCTAACCCAGAGCTTGTACGGGAAATTAATAAGCAGTCATTTAAGAAACGAAAAGCAGCTAACCCAGAGCTTGTACGGGAAATTAATAAGCAGTCATTTAGGAAACGAAAAGCAGCTAACCCAGAGCTTGTACGGGAAATTAATAAGCAGTCAGTTAGAAAACGAAAAGCAGATAACCGAGAGCTTGTAAGGGAGACCAACAAACAGTCTGTTAAGAGAAAGAAAGCCAGTAACCCAGAATACATTAAACAAATCGATAGAAATTCCAAAGAAAAGCTCAAAACAGTGTCAGGTTTTCATACAGCTAATGCAGTTAGTGAAACACCTTTTCATGATCTCCCAAATGTATCACAAGTAACATTTGGCAGTGACAGGTGGCAAGCACAAAAAAACAAAGATACTATTGCAATTTCCATGATAAATTTGTTTCACAAAAACATTGCACGTGGCCCACAATATGTATACACTTGTTGTGATCAGTTGTGCTACAAGTCCTCTGTTTTGAAATGTGATGCAAATAAATACAAGTCACGCTCACGAGATGTGGTTAAGTCCTGTCTTACTGGTTTTAAAAGTGTTAATGACACTGAATGGATTTGCATAACTTGTGATTCAAATCTGAAGAAAGGAAAGTTGCCCAGTTGTTCTAAAGCTAATAAAATGGGTTTTCCTGACAACCCTGATATATTAAATTTGACATCTTTAGAAGAACGACTAATATCACCACGTATACCTTTTATGCAAATCCGTGAACTACCTAGAGGTGGTCAGTTGTCCGTTCATGGAAACATTGTAAATGTCCCGAGTGATGTCAATTCCACTGTACATTGTCTCCCAAGGCCACTGAGTGAATCACAAACTATTCCCATAAAACTTAAAAGGCGTCTCAGTTATAAGCATCATTATCAGTTTCAGAATGTTAGACCTAAGAGAGTATTAGATGCAGCCAAATATCTTGTAGACACAAGTGACTTGTTCAAAGGAGAAGGTATAGAAGTTCAAAATAGATGGCTAAATGACATTAATTCTACTAACAATGAGGATTGGCAAGAATTTGTGGAAAACCCTAGTGTCCTAAATCCTATTGATGAAGCCCTTTCAAAGGAAAAAATGGAAGATGTAAGTAATAACAGCATTTCTAACACTGGAGTTGATAGCCAGGACAAAATAGTTGATAATGATGATTGATGTGAAGTTGAGGAATGTCCTTCAGGAGTTATAGATACATTACTGCAAGAATCCAACTTAGCAGAAAGTGCAGACAAAATTATTAGTTTTGCACCAGGTGAAGGAAACAAACCATTAGGGATATTCTTGGACAAGGACTCAGAATACCTTTCATTTCCTTCAATATTTTGTGGAAAACGAAGGCCTGACAACAATGAAAGAAAGGTCCCTGTATCATACAGTACAATTGCGAAGTGGGAATTAAGAAGTTAGGATAGGAGAGCTGCCATGTCTGTCCCTAATGTCTTCTATAAGCTGAAAAAACTGCAAAACAAGCAAATTCAAGATAGTGCTTGTATTTCACTCAGAAAGTGTAAAACGAAAGGGAAATGTTTCACTGCTGGAGACTTGAAATCTGAAGATTATCTCAATAAGCTTGTACACCTAGATGAAGGTTTCAGAGTTTTAAAAAGTGTTCAAGGGTCACCACCTTATTTTGAAAAGTGCAAAAAAGACCTGTTTGCAATGATTCGTCAACTTGGCAACCCAACATGGTTTTTCTCCTTTTCAGCTGCTGAAACAAGGTGGACTCATCTTCTTAAAACCTTAGGTAGAATTGTTGAGAAAAAAGAGTACACTGATGATGAAATCCAACAAATGACTTGGGAACAAAAATCAGATGTTATTCAAAAAGATCCTGTGACCTGTGCTAGGAACTTTGACCATATGGTGCAGTTGTTTATTCATGATGTTTTAAAGAGCAGTGTTGCACCTATAGGAGAAATAGCTGATTATTTTTACAGAGTAGAATTTCAGCAAAGAGGAAGCCCACATATTCATGGATTGTTTTGGATAAAGGATGCACCACAGTATGAAAAAGATTCCAATGAAGAGGTTGTCGCATTTGTTGATAAATTTATCATCTGCCACAAGCCAAACAGTTCAAGTGAAATGGAAAATCTTGTCAATTTGCAAATGCATAGACATGCCAAAACTTGCAAGAGATCAGGGAATAACGTATGTCGATTTAACTTTCCATTGCCACCAATGCCCAGGGCAATTATACTGAAACCACTTGAGGAATCCTATCATGATGAGAAGGAGAGTAAACTTATAAAAGAAAATTCTGATAAAATTAAACAGGTCCTTGACAGCATGAAATATGGTGAAAATATAAGCTTTGAAGATTTCCTGAAAAAATTAGGATTAACTGAAGAAAGTTACCTCTTAGCTATCAGGAACACATTAAAGCGTGACACATTATTTCTTAAAAGATCCCCATCAGAAATAAGGATCAACAATTACAATACTCACTTACTCCAAGCCTGGCAAGCAAACATGGACATAGAATATGTGTTAGATCCTTATGCATGTGCTACATACATACTCTCTTACATTACAAAAGGCCAGCGAGGTATGAGCAGACTTCTAGAAAAAGCGTCCAAAGAAGCAAAGGCAGGTAATAAAGACATTACAAATAGAGTTAGACATATCGGAAACAAATTTCTCAATGCAGTTGAAATCAGTGCTCAAGAGGCAGTTTATCTTGTATTACAAATGCCTCTAAGACGTTCATCTCGTGATGTTCAGTTTATAAGTACCTCACCTCCAGATGAAAGAACATTCTTAATAAAGAAACTGGAGAAGCTGAAAGAGTTACCTGATAGTTCACATGACATAGAATCTGATAACATAATAAAGCGGTATCAACGGAGGCCAAAACAATTAGAAAAATTTTGCCTTGTTGACTTTGTTGCTTGGTTTGAGTGTGTTAAGGACACACAAGATGACACAAATTCTAATGAGTCATCACACACACCCTCTGGTGACTTTCTTCCAGAGACTAATTTTGAGGAAAACACTGATGATGACCCAATTGACACTAATGTTAGTGACCCACGATGTGAACTAAATGAATACAAACTGAAAGGGGGCATGGAACTACTAAAACGAAAGAAGACTAAAATTATCCAATATGTCAGGTACCATAAAGATAAGGACCCTGAAAAACATTACAGAGAGCAACTTATGCTTTATACACCATGGCGGAAGGAAAGCATAGATTTGATTAAAGACTGTCAAACTTACCAAGAGAGATTTGAGCAGGTTAAGGATGAAGTTATCAGTAATAGGCATCAGTATGAATACCATTCAGAAATACTAGATAAAGCAATGGAGGATATGAATAATGCTGAATGTGACAACTTTGACAATGTCGCTCCAAATGCAGAACATATCAATCAGCAGGACTGTACTGTTAAAGACAAGCCCAGTGAACTATTTGGTTGCTTTGACCCCGGTAAAAACAAGCAGCATAGCCAGTACGATTTGCTTGATGATATTGGAATTTTCCCTAGAAGTAATGATCAGGAAGAACTTGTTGTAAAGCGCATGTCTGATGATGATTATCATCAACTTGTCCGCTCTTTGAATGAAAAACAAAGGCAGTTTTTTTATTATGTCTTGCATTCAATTAAAAGAAAAGATGACCCTCTAAGATTATTCTTAAGTGGAGGTGCTGGAGTTGGCAAAAGTACTGTTACAAATGCATTGTATGAAGCTCTGATCAGGTTTCTAAATAGTATCGCTGGAGAAAATCCAGATGATGTGAAAGTTGTCAAGACTGCCCCTACTGGTAAAGCAGCATTCAATATAAAAGGCAATACACTTCATGCTGCTTTTAAGCTACCTGCCAATAGAGGATTTGAGTATTGTGCATTGGACAGTGACAACTGAATACCATTAGAGCAAAACTAAACAAACTTAGGGTGATATTTATCGATGAGATTTCTATGGTTGGAAGTGGTATGTTCAACTTTTTGAACTTAAGGTTTTCAACAAATTATGGGAACTAATGAACCATTTGGTGGAATAAGCTTGGTAACTGTTGGAGATCTTTTCAAGCTTAAGCCAGTTTTTGATAAGTGGATCTTTGAAAATTCCCAATCTGGCTATAATGAATTTGCAACTAACATTTGGACAGAGTACTTCACCCTCTTTGAATTGACAGAAATAATGAGACAAAAAGATGACAAAGAATTTGCTCAGCTACTCAATCATTTGAGAGAGGGAAATCACTCTGAAGGTGATATATCCATTTTGAAACAACGACTTCTGAATGTAAGGCCTGAACAAGATAATTATCCTATGAACATGGCACATTTATTTACTACAAATGCATCAGTAGATGCTCACAACAATGCTCTGTATACCCTCTCTAAAGCTGATAAAGCTCAGATTAAGGCTGTGGACATTATAGTTGGGGACATTTCTGATGATCTCAAGAAACAAATGAAAAACAAAATTCCAGATGATCCAACAAAGACAATGGGTTTATATTCACTAGTGTTGGTAGCAACTGCAGCAAAATATGACTTGACTACTAATATTGATGTGACTGATGGACTCACCAATGGTGCAGAGTGTGTCATAGAAAACATAGACTACAGAGTTGAAAATTCCACCAGACCAAGTATTATCTGGGTCTCTTTTCCACATCCTGACATAGGCAGAAACCAGCGCGAGAAAATGCACGTTTGTACAGTGCAACTATAGATAGAAATTGGACACCAGTATTGGAAGTAACAAGACAATTTCAAGTCAATAAAAAGAGTCAAGTCCAAATTCTCCGGCGCCAATTTCCGCTTAGACCCGCTGCTGCCAAGACTATTCACCATTGTCAAGGCGACACATTAAATGGGGCAGTTGTTGATTTTCCAGCATCCACAAGAGAGCACATGCATTATGTTGGCTTGAGCCATGTACGAAACAGCTCTGCACTGCATATTCGTAATTTGAATGAAAACAAAATAAAGGTTACTGAGAAGGTTAAAAGTGAAATGAGCAGACTAAGAACACAAGCAAGCCTTGCGCCCTTGGCAGTGTTACAGACTGAAAATTCACCCCAAACAAAAACAATCTTGTTTCAGAATGTTAGATCTCTCCACCTCCACATAGATGATGTGCGAAGTGATTACAACATTCAAAAAGCTGATGTCAATATTTTTGTTGAATCAAAACTTTGCTTGTCAGATAGAGATGATACATATCAGCTTTGTGAATTTACTCTTTACAGAAATGATTTTAGTCAGTCTAACATAAGAACTTGCTATGGAACTGCTGTGTACATTAAGAATGATTTGAATTGTACTAAAATTCCATACAGATGTAACTTTAATAATTTGGAAATTACTGTTATGGTTTTAAGCCAACCAATTCCAAATATTCATGTCATTGGTATCTACCGCTCGAAAACTAAAGTTACAATTTCACAGTTAATTGATGCTCTTACTCATCTTCACAACTTGGTATTAATAGAACCTACAATTCCAACTGTACTGCTTGAGGATTTCGATATTGATCTAATGCAGGCAAATACAGAACAAAAAGCTCTAACAAAATATCTTGTAACAGACAAAGGATACACTCAGTTGATTAACCAGTATACTGCTGACTACCGTACACAGATAGATCATGTTTATACCAATGTACCACAATGTGTACAATCAGCAGGTACTCTGGAGTCATACTACAGTGATCATAAGCCTATTTATATTTCCATGAAAGCTGTCTGAATATTTGGTAAAAAATTTCACCATGTGTATCATATGAGATCATGATAATTATATTTAATTTAGCTGAATATGAAACTTTACATACCAAATAAATATCTAAATGTATCAAGCAACTATTTGAATCACATATAGAAAACAGTCGCAACATTTACTGGCAGAAACAAAGAATGGTTTGGATTTCCTGTGCTTTTCATGTTCTTAAATTCCTAGTCCTCATAGAGATTCAAAATTACATGTAATTCTACCAGAATTTGCAGATTCTGTACATAAGAATAAATTTTTCAGGTCAAAGAGATTATTTAGCTCCAATGTTTCTTAAGGAAAGCATACCATTTATAACTGGCATTTTCTTTCTTAAACCCTTTCCAGAAAAGCAAGAAATATCACTTGGACACTACATTTAGGTAAGTAGCTTATTTTTATTGGGGGTTGGGGAGGGGGGGGGAAGGGCAGCAAATTAAAGATATACATTACATGTATCATTTTTCTGCATTTATTTTCACACCCTTTTAAAATATGTGACTATTATCTTTATTGTGTATTGCAGGTGAAGCAAGCTGTACTATTGTGCAGATACATATAACCTAGATGAACACTGCAATAACAACTACAGTATAATATGCAAGTGACAGTAAGCAGATGTTGATATTAACAACACCATTACTGATGCTATACATCTTTACCAGCTGCCAAAAATAATATCGAAAGACTTCATAGAAACTGGCTTTAACAACACAAACTTGTCACCCTTAAGACTTCATGGAATTAATCTGAGAATTACAGATGGATGTAAAATACTCCTGCTTATGAAGAGAGTTGCTTTCAATGCTTGTGTTAGCTTCCACTTGAGCTGTTAAACTCATTCTTTGCAAAAGACATTGGTTACAAACATATAAAATGGCTCTCCAAACTGCACTTATAATTACACAGTTGGAAACACTTTGGAACTTTATCCTCGTATGTTGCTTAAAGTCAAGAATGTCAACACGTGAAATCCACCTGAACTCACTACATGTGTCAGAAATGAACCTATAGCCTTGCAGTGGAATACAGAAATACAACTTCAACTTAAAATTAGCAGCTCCATATAGTATTCATATACATGAACATGTACATGTAGAGCAGCATCAGTCCTTCATATTAGGACTGCAATTAAATGAAACTACTAGATCCCATCATAAAGAAACACAAAAATAGAATGTGTTAATCTGTCTCTATTAATTAAATACAAATCTTGCAATGTTTATTTCAAGTATAAGCTACCCTAACTTTTCCAGCTTATACCTGTTGAATTTTCATTCAATTCTTAAAATGGTTATCTTGCTGTACTTCTGCTACATGTGTGTCCTGCTGCTGTAAAGATTATTTTATTTATAACTCAGCAAAAAATTGATAACCTGCATGTATAGGAGACTGTTGGCTAAAATGTCTCCTCTTAGCTTTTATGTGCTACGTTATGGTAGTCAATATTTCAGTGTGTTACTAAGAAAGAAAATGTTCGTAATAAAAGGAGTGTTCATCTTGATTTTTGTTGTTGCGCTCTCTTGAAATCTATTTCAAACGTGTAATAAATAATTATTTATCAAAAGGATTTTACCAGAGAACGAATTCAGCCACCTAAAGGGTGTCAATAAGCAACCATGTTTGGACATCAGAACCTATGCATCACATTTGACCAACAGATGTTTATTTTCCTGTTTTTCACTCTTCTCTTTTTATTCTACTACCTTTTATACATTTATCCAATAGGTCATTTCCGAGTTGCCTTTTGCCTATGTGTCAAAACGAGTCTAAATGCGAAACCAGTCATATGACTTCCACCTACAGGTTCATTTTTCATGCCAATCAAACTCAGGTTTCGCACGAAGACTCGTTGTGAAACAAAAGCGCAAGGAAACATTCATCCATGAGCTGCCTCACAGGGGCCTTTGATT